>NC_090444.1:84793412-85096443 GCF_031143425.1 Pleurodeles waltl
GATAGCGTTGTAAACTCCTAACCCGACTTTTCACTGGTAATGAAACCTATCGGCAAAAGTGCATTTATGTACGTAACCGGAAAAAGTGCAATTAACTGTGTAACAGGGTCAATATTATGTAAAGCGCTCGACTTCTGCCAAGCGAGATCGCGCTGGGAAAATAGAGAAAAAGTAGTCCACGAGCCGGACGGAAAACAGCGAGCCTCGCATGTTTTCTGTACTTGGTCGATGCGCTCGAGGAGGGATATCCACCGGAAAAGGCATGACGTATGCGTGCCTTCCACTAATGAAATCAAGCAGATTCTAACAGGCAAGCCCACGAGCCAATGAAAGACACTGACGTGACGTGGACAGGGCTCCGAGCCCTTTTTAATTCCTAAAGCGTCTCGCTTAGCGAAACCCATGCGCAAGCGCATGCGACGCAGGCTCGACCATAAAAAAAGAAAGGCCAGGGTGTGGTGCATAAGAAGGAGACAGAAACAAAATATTCTACTCTCATGAAGCACTGAAACAGGAAGTCATTTCCTGGATGTGAGCAGCGGCAGTACACAAGCCATCCAATTAAAAGGATGGTGTTTGTCCCTCCCCCTCCAAGGGCGGTGTGTGTAAGTCCCTCACCTTCCAGCAGAGGAACAAACACAAGAAAAGGAAGGAAATCGACTGAATAAAAAAAACATGGCGATAAGGCAGCTAACCAATGGCAAGCAATCGCTGGCTCTGGGCCCACGGTAGGTTTTTTGTGTGGTGCACGTGAGTTCTTGTGCAGGCAGCTAAGCCCTGTTTGTAGGTGAGACCTAGGCAGGGTTCTGTGTTCCTGTGGTGTAAAGTCTGACACAGGAGGTGCTTGTTCAAGGGCCTTTGGAAAGTCATCAAGGTCTAGCGGCCACTGAAATCCAAAACACTCTCAAAGAACAAACACAACAGGCCTTCTCTGCGCATGGACAGAGGCTCTGGAGAGGCTCCCTAAGTTGCCTCTTCGATGGCCTTCAGCCCCACACCTTTACCATCGTCCCGCCATCTTAGACTAGATCCCTCCCCCCCCCCCCACGTCACTGCAGTGTTTCGCTTTTGTTGACACTTACTGTCCAAGGTTCTCAATACAGCCATACATTCATCCTCTGTTCTCACATGTTGGCTATGCCTCCTGGTCCCAAGTATAGCGCTGTGAAGCCCTCTGGGGCTGGGGTTCGCGCTTCACAAATGCCCCTCTTACTAAAAACAAGGAAACTGCACACCGAGCCACAGGGGTCTGGAGACAAGGGCTCTGGGGTCAGCGGGCCCTGGGTTCAATGCGGCCTGCAGGGGTGCCAAGCATGACCTCTGGCTGACCCCAGCTTCCTATAAGAGGTTGTGAGCTTCCCCATTCCCACACAAGCACCCCCATCCTGCTCGTGCACGTAGCGCTGCATTACTGCACCCCTTAGGATGCGCAAGATCCCGGCTCCCCCCCAACCGCGCCGTGTGCTGGATCTCGCGATCCATCAACGCCAGACGCGGCCTGGAGCGGAAAATGGAATAAGGACCGGCTATCAGTGCGCTCCATTAGCCGGAGAGCCAGACTGTGCCATTACTAATTATGCTAATTATGATCGTTACTTGCTTCTGATGATGTCACCGTGTCTTCCGGGGACCGGCTGAGGACTGGTTCTGCCTCCCCCCCCCCCCCCCCCCCCCCCCGCTCGTGCACGGTTAAAATCGATGCTGCTAAACGGTTGCCATGGCAGCCAGGGCCATCAAGCCCCGTCTGACAGGTCCTGGTGACGTCACCGGGGGCCTCCCTCCCCTCTACACTAGTTTGGAATACACAATAAGAATAAAAATAAAATCTGCCTGAATGATGACAGCTTTTTTAAATTCCCTACCAGCAACACCCACTAAGCCACAATGTGTTTTTTCGCACTTCTTTTAAATTTGAATAAAATCAACAGATGTAACACATGTATGAATAACAATTGTTGTATTTAAAAAAAGCGCTCCTTTCTACAGTTTCTAAGCACTGTATCTACAGGAGTCGCCCAGTTCAATGGAATTCCATTTACTGACCTTGGAAGGATGGATTCCCGAGTTCGAACTCTTCAGAGCCAATATGTGTGACTCTGAAACCATCCTGTCTTTGTTGTAGTCCATTATTAGATCTGATGTCATAGGTGATGAAATATTAACTGCAATAACAGGTTCATTAATATATAACGCCTACTACATTAGAGGTTACTGAACTTTCAATTCAAGGACCTCTGAAGGATGAAAGATCGAGTCTGCCCTACCCTCCTCATAACCTGAACATAGCACACGGCCTTCTGAAGTGGGTGTGTTAACCCACTCAGGTACTTTAAGAGTATTCATGGATGCTATGAACTGGTAGGGTTGGGTCCACACCACCGTATTATAGACGCGGGCACAGAGGCAAACAGACAGTCAGGAAGGGCACTGACTGGGTGCCCGAGGGTGGTCCAAGGACCCCCCACACACATCCCTTTGCAGGTGGGCGCAGTCGCTTATTGCACCCGCCAGCAGGGGGACCGCTGCCATCCCTTCGAAGTGTAGGCAGATGCCACTTGGACAGTCAAATGCGAAGTGGCTGAAAGTTCGCTGCCCCTCTGGGGGCAACACAGTGAACATAGTAGGGTGCCCTGTTCATGCCTGCACCTGGTGCGCCTTTTTAATGGTGTACCATGGCACGAGCAGGGACAGCGCACCCCGGTGTCCTTTTCAGCCCAAATATGAGGATGGAAACCTCACCACAGGAAGATGTTGGATAATAAATATACCAGCGGGCCTTCCATACTATCAACTTACAGTCCCAACCTGCCCAACAAGCAGTTTGTTTTGTATTTACATCCAGGGTTCTCTATGCTGTTATCTTTCCTATAATGACATTGTACACTTTATTCAAGTAACAGTGGTGTGTGTAAATCACCTAACCTCTTCACTGTCCTAATGCACACAACCATTTCTATGAAATTGTTACTTGCTGTTTGCTTTTTGACGTTCCTGTCCTTCCTCTGCGAGACATTTTAGTATTTCGACTCTGCACTAGTTTCTCGGTGCATGTGTTTCCTTTATGGCATGTACATTTACTGTATGCAGTTTGTCAGCTGCAGATACACAACCTGTTCGTTCTTGGCATGAGAGGGCTGCAGACAGTCAGATTCCATCTGCAGGACCTCACAGTGGGCTTCAGTCTTAATCTGGAGGAGGGGGTGACAGAACCATCCTACAAAGTCCCGAGAGGAGCTAAAAGGGGGCTGTGTATGGGCAAGGCTAGGCCCAGTCCTACAGCAAACCTTCAAAGTCTAGCAAAGATGACCTGCTGGAACAAAAATAAATATAGTCCTGTTCCTTCATGGACGCCTAAGGTCAGGGGTCATCAAACCAATCTCAATGAGACCAAGCTTGGGTTTCCATGGGAGGGAGTCAATGTAAATGGGCTATGCAAGGTCAGCCCAGATTTTGAACATTACTAGTGAAACCTTTTGTGTAGCTTCGAACTGACCACTCACTTACTCAGTTCTCATCGTATGTCAGACACTGTGGTAAACCTTGGGCGCGGGGAATCAAAGTAGAGATTTTCCATCCCACCTCTGCTAGGTCCTGTATCTGGTGAGTTTTGCACAGAAGCTCAAACTTTACACAACCACAAATGTTGCTACAGTTGTGTGAGTCCTGTTAGCCACAAGCACAGAGTTCTGAGGCTCCCAAGAGACAGAACAGAGCTGGACATCCGAGGGAAGATGGACAGACTCAAAAACATGCCCGGTGCAGGACTTGGAAGCAGACAAAGGACTGTTGAACCGTGGGAGGGAGCTTGACCGGCCCCAAGCAAGCACTTTGAGCTTTGTCAAGCACCCTGAGTTTTGTTAAGCACCCTGAGTTTTGTCAAGCACCCTGAGTTTTGTTAAGCACCCTGAGTTTTGTTAAGCACCCTGAGTTTTGTTAAGCACCGTGAGTTTTGTTAAGCACCCTGAGTTTTGTTCTATACAAGGATCAGCGTCAGCTGGTCTCTGGGTAGCTCCCCAGGTCACACAAAAGCACACAGAAAGCGCTCCGTGCCAAGCAGACCATTTGACCCACTGGAACTGGCCTGGCACTGGACTTGGTGAAGATTCTGTTGGAACTGGAATGTGAGTAACAAAGCCAAGTTACACTCACGGTCAGTTGGTACCAGAAATGGAAGAAGAGGCCTTTGGTGCGCACTGTTCACGCCAAAGACTGAGCTGGTAACTGAGAAGGAGGGAGTACTGTTTGCTGTCCTAGGCAGACTCCGAAATAACGGGGAGACTCAAGCCAGACACCCTCCCCCCCCCCCCCCCCCCCCCACAGGAACTCTGTGAAGTATGGGAGCTGTGAACTATATTCTGAATGCTCAAGGTGACTGACTCTTGTCCAGCCCCCCCAGCTCTAGCTGAAGGGTGGGGCTGCCTGGAGCTGGCAGTCGTGCTGTGTGACCGGAGGGGGGAGAATCCTGCAGTGGTCACATGTGAGTATTTCACAGGAACTTTCAGTGGCTGTCCCTGAGTATTGGTGAAGCCAGGTGGACCAGTTTCTTTGAAATGCTATAACTTTGCAGTGAGTGACACAGTTTTTGTTATTTTGGCCTTACTTTATTCATAGAGTATTTTCTAAAGTTACTAGATTGATCTTGGAGCTTTACTGAGTGGTTTCTTGATACAAATAAAGCTGACTTTATGAAAAAGTGCTGCATTACTAGGATTTCCCCCCCCCAGACCCCACACCACACCACAGTTCACCCACACTTCACCTCTAGTTGAGGTTCACGAGTGGTCCAGTGTTACAATTGATACACTACTGACCCACCTTTGTTACAAGAACCCCGTACTCTCAGTTGTGATTTTGTACCAAGAGATCCCTTACAAATTGCCCCCAAATTGGGCGCTCCATGTTCAAGTCCAAGTCCAAATTCCTTGACTTTGTCCATTAAAAAGAAAAACTAGGAAAATATCTCTTACAAAATAGCGGAACTACCAAAACACACATGGCAAAAACATCTACCCTACGGTGACATCTTACTACAAAAAGTTCAACTTGTATTTAATTCCTAACTCGAGTCAAATTCATATCTCACTTATTCTACATTTGAGGGACAGTCCTTCACAGTGGGGTTATCTGCAGATAATTTGAGACATATATGAAAAGTCGAGATTCTAGTTACTGTGGAGTTCATGTCTTTGCAGAAGATTATTTTGAAGGGCATGATTTCACACGCCACCCCTGCACTGATAATGCACAGACGGGTTATTGCTGCTGGAAGCCTGAGAGTCACAAACCATACGCACTCCCTTCTTTCTCTGTGAGATATATATGAGACACCCCTTCCCACATCTGTGCCACACGGGCTCCTAGAGATTCCGAATGTCTTTGGTGACGTGGGACCCTGCCATCCACCGCCTAGGTGGTCACGCCTCCTTTAATGGCCTCCTCTTCTCCTCAAGGTTCCTTTGGGTCTGTGGTTCCAAAAGCACCAGGACCAAAACCTCAGAAGCCACCACAGACTCAACATAAAACTCAACGTGTGGATTGGATCTGTGGCCATAAGAATCTATCAAGACTTTGGTCAACTAGAACCTCTTCTCTTCTCCAAACTCATGAAGATCAGCAAGTAATATCCAGGTCTACTGCCAGCTGCAGAATGGTCTACGCATCTCACTATACCTTACCCTGCCAAACCACCACGTATGCCATCTCCACGAGGACCGGATACTAGACCCTGACTGTGAGCAGGAAGGACCAAAGCCCACGCGTACATCCACTTCACCACTTCGATATCAATGCCACAGACACATTCAAGACACGTATCTCAACAGCAACTAAGTTCATCGAAAAGCCCCAGTACACCTCAACGCAACTTACAGTGTGCAACACAGTCCTGGAAGCCCCACCTCAACGCAACATACAGTGTGCAACACAGTCCTGGAAGCCCCACCTCAACGCAACATACAGTGTGCAACACAGTCCTGGAAGCCCCACCTCAACGCAACATACAGTGTGCAACACAGTCCTGGAAGCCCCACCTCAACGCAACATACAGTGTGCAACACAGTCCTGGAAGCCCCACCTCAACGCAACATACAGTGTGCAATACATTCCTGGAAGCCCCACCTCAACGCAACTTACAGTGTGCAACACAGTCCTGGAAGCCCCTGTCCTTAGCCAACAGAAATGTACTCCAGATCTCACCAGCAGACTCCAGCTAGAAGCAGAGCAGACCAGCCTTTTCACAGGACGGTGGTCCATTTCTTTCCAAAAGTCTACCCATTTGGGTTGCCTTGTGCTGGTGCTCGACTCCCTGAGATATCTGAACAGCTCATTAGTTTGCTTGCCACGAGCCAAAAGTACAGTCGACCCGGATTCCCGGAAGCATCCCCTAGAGCCACGCGCTAACCTTAGCAGCCAGAGAAGTGATGCCCAAAGACGCAGCACCGAAATGAGTCTTCCAAGACTGGGGCTTGCGGGCGAGACTGTGTTCTGTCTATTTTATCTGCAAACGCAATACATATTTGTGAAATTTAAAAAATCTATCTTCGCAGAACTGTATCTAAAAAGGAAGCTATATTCCCGTCTGCGGGATGCTGATGTGTTTCCTGATCTCAGCAGCGTGCGCAGCTGTATCCTGGGGTTGGTATTTCAGGCCCATCTCTGTCGCTATTTACTTCCTGGATGACTGCTTCCGGGTCCGTGTTGGCCCTGCTCCCAGCCTGACACAGGTGGGCATCTGTCCACAATTTCCCCTTCCTGTTTTTGTTGTTTATGACACCATGGAAGCGACACCTTCTTTCCAAGACTGGAGAGCATGTTTCCATGTTTGCGGCAAAGCTAGCAGCTCCACAATACAGTTACATCCCAGGGGTGCCGTGTCTCTTTCGAGTGGTGGGGGACTGTCATAACTGCCAGCTTTTCCCAGGTCATGAGTTAGCCACCGGACGGCAAAAGCATGCTGGAACTTGTAGTTTTGAACTTCCAGGGATAGATATGACCCCAGCATTCCCAACATGCTTGTGTCTCATACCGAGGACTCCACGACATTTGGAAGGTGTCCTCTGGTGAGTGTCCCCGGTGGGACTGTGTTTATGTCTTTAGGAATTTAAATGTTCCCCATTTCCTGTACACTTTACACACGAACCCACGCTATAATGTTTGTTTAAAAATATTGTAAGAATCTATATTTGCTTGCACCGAGTCCACTGGGATCAAAGGCTTTGTGAGGTCACTTCTTTTTCGGTTGTCTGTGCAAAATGTAGAGTGGTGTCTCTTGGTGTGATGTCACGAGGCAGAGAAAATGTGATGGTACTTTTGATCCCTCTTGGACTAATGTCATTTCCTGTGATGTCATAAGTAGCCTCAAAGCGTGTGATGTCACTGCCGCACAACACAGGACTTGATAAGACCGACATAAACTGAAACATCACTTTGTTCCGAGCTAGAGGGGACCCGGCCTGGACTCAGTGCCTAATTTGTGCTTGTTGTTTCCGATGCGAAGCACCGGCACTTATTTCTGAGGGCTGGCACTTAATTTTCTGCCTCAAACATTTATTGCGAACAAAAGACACGTATGGGACAGACGGAGGAAGAGAAACAACGAAAAAGCGTCACAAAGGGAGAAAGCAGAAAGGTTCAGGAGTGAGCTTAAGGGACAGGGAATGGCTGTAAATGGATTGAAGAGGCCCGAGATGGCTTCAGCATTACGCTGCCTCAGTATTCCATTTAATTTCAGCAGCCACGTATTTACGAGGAGGGCTTTGGGTTCTGGCACGTTTTTATGTACAAATTAAGCACTGCCTGGGCTGTTTCTACTAGAGGAGGACCCGGGTTTGTGGAGAAAGAAGTGAAGGATTGGCAGGCAGCCACAAGCACCTACCAGTGGCAGAGGTTAATTCAAGCAATGCACCCACCACTTTGTTTTGCTTTTCTCTCTGGGACTAGAATCACTTCCTGTAATGTCATGAGTCAGCTAGAAGAGTGACTGCCGGAAGTGGAGACAGAGGATGCCTCTCAAGGGTTGGGACTAGTGATAACACTGCTGTTTACTGCCCTGTGCCATGAAGCATCTCTCACGTGCTCTGTCACATAGCTTAGGCTCCCTGACGTCATCCAATGTGCCGAGTCAAGTAACCTGGTCCTCTCTGGTGACCACTGAGATCTCGCCTTCATCCTGTAGCATCTCCAAGCCTGTTCCGACCCTTAAGTGCTGGACTCTGCACTTAATAGTACAATAATGCAGCTTTTCTAAATCATAGCTCACTTCTCCCACTCCCTCCTTGGGTATCAGAACTCGTCATCATCAGTTATTAAACATGTCACCCACTGCAACAGATCATCAACAATGTCCATACTGAGAAGAACTGATCTCTCCGCCACTCTGTGTTGACTTTGTTACCAGAGCATTCAGGTGCCTATCAATCACTCACTCAACAGCTTCCTAACCCAGCCTACCAGACCTTCTCCCCCACAAGCCTACTGTAGTTAACAACTACAGATATGGCAGTACTTAGGGGGATCAAACCCATCATTCATGCCTATTTGTATTTCCTGATCGCCCAATCAAAGAGCTTGATACAGTTTTCAGTCATGACTTTGCCTTGGAAGCCAGGCTTCGTTGGATTCCAAAACATCTTTCAGTGAATTTAGCTTCTATAACACCCTAAGCCAGTGGTTCCCAACCTGTGGTCCGGGGACCTCTGGGGGTCCACAAAGCCTCCACAGGGGGTCCCCGACTGGTTAGAAAATTAAATAATATTAACAGATTAGGTCCCTAGCTTTCATTAATGACTTAGTGGGGGGTCCCCGGATTCCAATAAAGATTCAGTGGGGGTCCCCGGGCTCCAGTAATGATAAAGTGGGGGTCCAAAGAAGTCAAAAGGTTGGGAACCACTGCCCTAAGCGATGGCAGTAATTTGCCCATTGCTCGTGCGATTAGCTGGGACACCCCAGCACACTAATGTGAACCAATGGACAATAGCACACGGGTTCTGTGCATGTAACACTTTCACCAACCTAGTAGCAAGAGTATCTTAGCGATAGCAATCAAACTGTAACTTCATTTCAAGGTTTTAGTGTGGTTTCCAGGAAAGTCATAACTATATACCTGTAGAAAAGCATATTTATACTACTTTCTTAGTTTAATACTGTGCCTTAGATACTGACAGAGGAGTTAAGTCGGGCTAATTTAAAAAAGGAGGTCCCGGCTAACCCGGGTTTCACTGTAGACCCTAAGGGGGGGTACACGTCTCTTCAGAGATAGAAAGTTAGCATTCCCCAAATCTACTCCTGGGAAGGTTATGGTTGGTGAGGCAATCAAACTAGTTATGTTACATACATTTTCCGAAGTCCACAGACACAAAGGCAAAGGCCTCTCATGCAATGTGCTAAAAAACACAACTGTGAAGAAGTGTTTACAACTACTTTGTGGTTAGAAGTCTGAACCCCCAGGCTCCTGCAATCCTGAGTGGTGAGATGAGGCCCCACATAGCAAAACTAACATCCTAAAGTTCCTTATGCCGACAGGATGCCCATGGACCGCTTTCTGGAGAAGTTGGAAGTTGGCATGAGGGCCACTCTGTGTTCTGATTCTGACCCCATCACACATGGGTCATGCTCTGAAGAACTGCAGGTTCTTATGATGACAGGTGTCATTATCACCTCTTGCTGGAGCCTTGCTCGCGACCCTCTGGAATACCACCCCCACACCTAGAGATGAATCTGGAGAGGATGCTCTGGCCGCGACCTTCGGTAAGGGTCATTTTGTGCCCGTCTCTGCACCACCAGGGGCACACTTTGAGAAGACATCCTTGCAGAGAGCTAGCTTCTGATACTCCAGGTCTCATCACCCCACTGAAGTATGATGTCTGCCATCAAAGGGCATGAATGGGAAACCGGACAAGGCATCAATAAAGAAACGTGTTTTATTGCGCTTAAGACCAAACTGCTCTTAAGTAAGAAAAGTGGCACTTACCACATTCGTCCCATGACAGCGGTAATGTTTTACTCTTTCCATCTTCTCAACTGTTTTTAACAAAGGACTTTCACTTTACTTTATCAGTTAATTTTCTAAGCCACTAATTTGTCCATCAAGGATGATGGCATTCTGGCCTCGAATTTATGGCCCTCCTAATCCAGTCAATTCTCAGACTAGAGCGCCACAATTTCACCTACAAAGAACCTTCAGCTGAGTCTTCCTCTGGGGCCACTATGCTGTGTTGGAACAAGTTGTGGCCATCTCTACGTACTATTTCATGTTGACTTCACTTTAGGAAGAAACTTATTGCCTGCATCTTAGTCCTCTTTTTAGGTTGAGCCTACTAGACAGTCTTTATGCTGTCTGTTGTTGTCAGGAGCTTGGAGCCTGCCCACTGCTTTCCATTGGTTGGATTTCCTATCACTCATTTGCCTACTTCTTATTCATGTGTCATCTTGTCAATCTTGTGTTTGTTCCTCCCATGGAGCATATCCTCTTTTGATTGGCTGGCTTTTATGCTTCCACCACTTGCTTTTCAAGCACTGCTTTTTTATTTTGGGTTAAACACTCAATGGGAGTACATGTCTTTCAGTTGTCTCCCTAGTTTATTTCTCTCTCCCTGCATTCTGTGTTCTTGACTGTTGCTTGTGTGATTTTCCCTGCACCCCTGCATGTTGTTCTTGTGTACACTTGTTGCTTTTTAACCCTGTGCTTCTCCCTCACCCACTCCATGTTGTTCTCCTGTAACTCATCTGCACCCTGCCCATCCATGGTGCTTCTAGTCCCCCCGTGTTGCTTCCCTGCAATATGGGTCCTCTCTCTTTCTCTGTCTCCCATTGCTTCTCCTAATTTGCTGTGCCCTTTGGGTTGCTTCCATACTCCACCCTCCTTGTTGATTGCATTCCCCCATTGCCCTCTGTGTTGCCTCTCATCCTTTTCTTCTTTAGCCATGCTGCACAGCATGCCTAAAAACATTGACAAACTCTAAAGGTCTCAAAGCTTGACACATTGGTTTTGCCAGTGCTTGTTTATTGAATCTTGTTCAGTTTATTGCTTTTGTTTTTATAGCAGCTTTTTGTTTTGTTGTTAGGTTTTCAATTACTATCCATCGTTTGTTTATTTTTTGTCTGCATCTTAATCTGTACCGCACTTTGATAAATTTCACATTTTCTGCGCCGCACAATGTGGTAAACAGACAGGTAATAAAGCAGTGAAGACATTGGATTGAGGAGCATGCATCTGTCCTCATGACTTTTTGCAAGTCTAAGAAACTTTGATTTACAAGACATGTTTCAGTTAAGGTTATCCCACATATACCCTACTGCTGGAATTACACCACCAGTTCCCAACTACCAAAGAATTCACTTTCCTCCGGGGCCACTTGAGATGACCTGGTTCGAAGGGTAACCAGAAGCCACCTCTAACCTTGTTTGCCAGCCTAACCACTGCTGTTTTCTAGTAACCACCATCACAGAGCACCTTCCACCTCTCCTACCCGTCATCTCTCTCTGGATTTAGGTAGCAGAGTCATCAACAAATTCTTCACCGCCTCTCTTCGAAGCCGGCACAACATGGCCATAAATATAGCAAGCCAACCACGCTTTGCGGGCACAGTTCCCAGTGTGACATTTCTCAATGCTTCGATAAATCAAAAGTCGTTCAAATTTTCATTTCAGATTCCTTCGAGGAAGCTAATCTATGCCGTACTGGCAGGAATGGGAATCCATGCGCAGTAATATCCTTTGCCGATGTCCGTCCCTCCTCCGGAATAGCCCAGCGATGATATGGGATTATGATATGGGATTACGTGATCAGCAAGAGAAATGAGCCGTCCTCTTCAGAGCTGCAGCATTAGCAATCAGGTCAACATGGGTGCCGCAGCGGAGAGCGTGCACTGTATCAGTCCACATACATGCACACATGGGTAGATGAAGCAGAAGAACCATTCAGTTCTTTTGGCCAACCTAATCCACGAGGACCGACAAAGTCAAAAGACTCACTGGGATAGTGAGACTGTGTGAGTGTCTACCCGTGTCATGAATGTTCCTCAACATGTTTTGCTGGACTCCGCCAGCTTCTCTGAGAAGTTGAGGGTTTTCTTTTTGGCCATAGTTGGGGGGGGGGGGGGGGGGAGGGAGGGGGCAGTTGTTGCATTAGCTAATGCTTTGCGGTGACCGGTGAGTCTTGGTGGTTGACTAACAAACATGTTGCATTTTGGATGTAGACTGAAGAGAAAAAATCAAAACACAAAGAAGGCAGAAAGGGGTGCTCAGAGTTGTCGTTACCCACTAGATCCTATTGAAGTAGGACGCAAATATATCCTAGCAGGTTAATTTAGACACCCAGAGTTGGGTCAATACAGGGCAAAAATGTGCAGCAACCCGACTCCCTCCCATTTTTGTCACATCTGTGCATGTCAAACGATGGGGCATATCTGGAGTAATAATGCATCACAACATTTAAATGTCACCAATGGTTTCCAACACCCAGGAGACGTGTAAAAATGAGGAGACATGAGAATTACCAATGTTACCACCTTTGGCCTCTCTTATTAGAGTGCAAAATATGGAGGTCACGCTGACCAGTAATATTATTAGCATTTCCCAGCAGTACCTCCCTAGGTAGGATTTAACCCACAATGAGCACGCGGTTGACTGCGCAGGTATGAGACGGGACGTTTTTTTTCTCTCATTGTCTGCAGGGGGCAGAGCAGGCCAGGCTTGGGCATCTCCAGATGACAGCAGACAAATGAATGAGCATTCAGTGGAGCAGAGACACGCGGTCTGCTGCGTCCCATCTCTCACCCGAAGAGTAGAAACCTTTTGTTTAAAGAGAGTCTGAAGATCGATTCCAAGATGGAGGCAAGTGCTGGGTAATTAGAGACGGGGCCCTGGCAGAGTCACGTGCTGGCAGGAAGGCAGAGTCACGCGCAGTCAGGAGGGAGGAGTCTGCCTGGCGCGAGCCAGAGAGAAAGGTGAGCAGAGCTTTAGCAATGGGAGGCAGAGATGCATGGCCTTGTAGTGAGGTAGATTTGGGAAGAATGATATCCGGTTGCTGAGGGGAGCTGCTACAATTTTACAACAGAAGTATTTACTGCACTAGAGTTACTTCAGGTAACAAGTGTGGTTTTCCAAGTATTTTTTAAGTGAGTACCAGATTACACTAAAACAAGATCAGAATTTTTTTTAGGCACATGGAGGTTAAGTGAATTTCCCAGAAACACAGGATGCTGAAATAATGCTAAAACTCAGTTCAGATTGAGCAGCTCGGGTTGTTTGGTCAGGTCTCCTCTTCATTAAGTAGTTATTGTTTCAAGGGGAACTCAAGTTGCATTTCCAGATTGTTAGGTCTGCCCTAAGAACATGTGCTGTCGCTTGCAAGACCTTTTGCTTTCTAACAATGGGTGCAGACTACTCATTGATTTCCATTGGTTGACTTCATTGTCACTCTTTTTTGCTTGCTTCTTATTGGCAGAGCCACTTGAATCATGCAGCAGGGAGGGATCAAGTTATATAACACAAATCCTCACTCTGCCTGACACCACACTCCCCTAATCACCAACCACATTCCACATGCTCCCATCTCTTTCGTCTCCTTCTCTCATTCTCTTCCGCTCTCAACCCTTCCCTTTGTTTCTTCCCCTCTCTGTCTTTGTCTCTCTTCTACGTTTCCAAACATCTTCAAACGTCCCAACATAATACACCCACCACATCATCTCGAACCACACTGGGCAGCTACATCCCACAAACATGTAAGACATTAATATACACAATGTGATCTTTAAGAGTGCATTTCACAGTCAGCACAACACACTCCACTCTTGCTCTCTTATCATTCAGGTGCGCCCTGCACATCTACACACCACACCACCAACCAGCACACCATGCCACATCTAACCCCAAAACCTCACGCTGCACTATATGCACCTCACACCCCATATTGCAGCAGCACGCTGCTATTCGATACTGCATCATCCATTGCTACTTTACGTCCCCGTCACCCTCCACAGGACATCACAATGCAGCAGTCCATACACCAGCACATTTCTCAGCATACCTCAGAACTCCACACCACAACAAACTCACAACTATAACACACAGCACCACATCTGACTACACTGCTTCATAAAGCAGCATACAGCAACATACCTACCCATCACACAGCCCAAACAATGTCACACACACCACCACACTGGTGAGCTGTTATTCCCAGTACCCACCACAATCACCATCACCACGCCATCCACATTCAATATAAACACACACCTCCTGATCAGAGACCTCCACCACCACACTGGTGAGCTGTCATACCCAGTACTCACTGCAATCACCATCACCACATAACACCCACATTCAATTTAAAGACACACCACCACACCACAGCCACATAAGACCCTACTGTTCAAGACAAGGTATACCCCAACACACTATATCATTGTACAATCACAATACTACACCAGCTACACCACTGTTTAGCAACCTTTACAGACCAGACAGCAGTTGAGCACATCACCCAAAAATATGGGAAACTTCATACAATTCACCCATGCACACGATCCACGGAGGTCAGCTTGGGTTATGAGGAACGTCTCAAAGGCAATCCTCTCCTTCAGGACATCTCTTGTGAGATTACCCATTACAAGGATTCAAAGAAAGATCACAGTCTGGGGCAGCTGACAGCACACATACCTTCCCACCTTCCAGCAACTACTACAAACCCTGCATGTCCCTGGTTTTGACGAATGTTTTAACGACCCACGCCCTCTAGGAATACTCTCCATTTGGACTACCCCGAGACCAGCACACCACCATGCTGCCAACCTGCTGACCACATAAAAAATAGTGCATCTTTCTCACTACAACCTCACTGTGGTCTTTTTAAATTAAAATTGTGTCTTTCTACCTCAATGGGCAGAAGGCCAGCCTGTGCACCTGTCAATCAGCTTGAATACAAGGACTTCTTTTGTGTCAAAACAGAATGCTGAAACCGGCTGACCAGCCTGCTTCCTCACAAGAACAGAAATGAGATGGAACTGGCATGACCATAGCCTTGTGTGGTTGCTGCCTGGCCAAGCCCAGCTTTAAAAGATGCCCCCACTGCATTGAAGCAGGTAATTTTCAAAGTTACATCCTGATCCCAGTGGTCTCAAAAGAGGAAATGCCAGGACAGGCCGACATGACATGGAAAATTACCAAATATGTTATTATTTTGAGCCCAAACTTTCCCTTAAGGTTTTAAGCAGTGTGATGCGTTGCAAACTAAGGGCCAAATGCACAAAGGGATTTTGCAGTCACAAAGGCTTAGATTCGCAAAAATCGAACCCTTGGCACCTGCAAAATAACTTTTTAACATGTACAAAACCCAGATTGTGATTCAGTAACATGTTTCTGAATCGCGATTTGGGTCTGACACTAAACGTCAAATTGCTTTTTAGAATGGGCATGCTTAGGGCGTCCCTTCCAAATAGCGGTTCGCAATAGGATACATTAATGGCTTAAGTTTAACATGTTACAGACTACTTAAACGTAGTAATAACCCAATCACAGGTCACCATTCCTGTGATGGCAGCGAAGCGTAATAGGTCGCAGTTTGCTACCTACCTCATTAATATGCATGAGCAAGGACAATTGTCACCCACTAGGATTCAGTATTTTGCGATCCAGCCTATTAGCATATCGGGCAGTTCGTAAAATGCCACTGGATTCTCTGGTGGGCAAATTGCAAGAACCTGTGGCAAATATTGGGCCTGATTCCCAAAGGTAAACTTAGACCGAAAGTCTAGACTTAGGCTTTTGGTCTAAGTTTATATTTGTGAATCATGCCTACAGTGTTTGTACGTCAGGCCCTAGGAGGTTACCTTTTGCACCTCCACCATGGAGGACCAAGATGACCCTTCAAGCAACAGATCTGGATGGATTACCAAGGAAAGGGTGGAAATCTATCATTTTGTAGAATGCAAAAGAAAAATTGTACACCAGACTGATTTTAAGGACGGAAATAAAATCTGAATGGGGCACTGGCTGATTTATTATAATATTTAATTTATGGGATTTTGCTTGCAATAATGTATTTATTTATTTATTAAATAACGTGAAAACCTTCCATATTTTCTTGTAACAACTCCTGTCCTTGGTCTTGGCATATGTTTGAGGAACGACACGACCACCGATCCAAGCACACTTTGCACATTCCATTTATCCACTCTACAGATGTGTAGTTTTTAGCACTGGGTGGCATGGTCAATGTGCCAACCCTTTCTTTCATTGATGAGGATCTGTGTGATATCAGGGTATTTCATACTATTTGTTCAACACTGTGTTTGGTGCACTTTTGTGTTTATGGGACACTAGCCAATTAGTCGGTATGAACCAACGTGGTTTCCATGTTCTTCTAGTCTTCACGATCAGCACATGATCAGAGGTCAGGTTGACACTCGGTAAGAGCAGGGACTTCTGTTCTACCATCCAACGATGCATTACCATCTCTATGCCTTAACAGAGAGATGCACAATCCCTTACAAGTGCTAAACACCTTCTTTTGACAACCTTGGATGTTTTCAGATTCTGAAAAACCAACACTCCTGGAGGCTCATGGCGTACAGTGGGCCTGGTGATGATAACGCCCACCTACATACATGCCAACATTTTAGAAGAGAACAGTGGGAGATTTCTAGAAAAAAAATGGAAGAGTATATTTCCCCCCACTGACTTCTACTGGGGCCTGAATCGGGTTACTGTTATGTATGGGATTTGCAAGTCTGCTGCTGCACTATAGGATATTAGATATGCAAATGTACTTGTTTTCCTTACCTGCCAGGATCAGGGAGAAAGCGCTATGGCAGGCAGTGATGGCGTGATGCAAGAGCTGTGCACTGGCCTGCAGGAGCAGGTTACTGGCAGTGCATACTCCAAGTTTCACAAGACCAAGCCCTGTCAGCTGAAGCAGAGGAATCGTGTTTTTACATGCAGGAATCGGGTGGCGGGAGACTAGCTTTGAAATGTGTAGACTCCCGTCTGAATCAGGGTGGTTGGCATGTATGTCCACCTAATAAGACCCCGTGTACCAATTGAATAGAAGAACATGGCCCCAGTGGCACGTGAGGCCTGCCGACAGTGGCGCGCGGGCCAGGTAACCCGTCATACCCTGCAGCATGTCGGCTGCTACCGTTTGTGCTAGAACCTTCCAAGCGGAGGCACAGACCATCATGGCTGCTGCCCGGATAGACGGCTCCTCGCGTATGAGTCAGATAGCCATAGAGCTTTTATTGGAACAGAGCGCCGCAGGCCTCCTCATTATTCATCCTACCTGCAGCAAGCAGTGATGGCTTTGGGATGCTATTTTTAACCACCCCTTACCTGGATGTCTGCATTAATTTGGGCCTGTGTGATTGGTCCCCATCCCTCAACGACTGCGCCTGTCTTGAGGAGTCAGTATCTCTCTTGCCTGGGAAGCAGGTAACTGCAAGCTTTGTTTCTATAGATTTCCACACAGAGTACCAATACTCCAGCAATATTCAAAGACACCCAAAGCCTTATTAGTGATGCAGAGATAACACGCACAAGCTACAGGCAGCTATAAATGTTATTTTCACATATTAGTCATTTATAAAGTTTATTTACACCTTTTATAAACCAGATTCTAAACCTAGCAATGGTGTCGTATTACAGTGCAGAACTCATTTCAGTGTGAAATAATTACAATTCATATAACAACAAAAATATTACATTCGGGACGGGGTGCGGGAGGTTCATCTTCAGAGATGTAGATGGGAAACACAATTAAACATTCTAGGTGGAGGTTTAATGGTGGGCACAAGAAGCCCACATCTAACCACCCTGGGGCGGACACAGGGCAGCAGTCACGGTGTTAGGGCAAGAAAGGGCAGGGCATTAATGATGTGGTTTAGAGTTGGGTGGTAAAGGAAAACTGGCTGGTTGTTAGTTCCGGCATTAGCAAAGACCTATTTATTTTATTAGAATTATATGTTTAATGTATCTACTTATAGGGGCCTTCCATCAGTCTGCTTCATCCATTGGTCCACTGTTGTGTCAGTTACACTTTTACAGCATGGGCCAGTGGGTCAGCCCACTTCACCCATTGGCTAACTTCACTGAGATTATGTCACGATTCCCTTTCGCAAGCCGCACGTCCACACAGAAAGGAGTTCTATTAAGTGTCAAGCGCTCTAAGCCAGTGTGTGCTCCTTAAGACAACAACATATTTTTGTTTTTGCCAGGTGTCTAGGCACCTTCCCCAACACTGAAGATTTGCAAAAAATATAATAACAAAATATAGCAAGCTTTGACAGTCAAAGGGGTGGTGGACTGTGCCAGAAGCTTTTGACTTTGTCAATGTTTGTTTAGTTGGTAACTCCTCAGAGGGCAACTTTTCCGTTCAATGCAGAATGCTCTGGTCGGGCTACCTCCATCACATAGCCAACCCAGCTTGTTGTAAGGGAAGGACATGTGGGACTCTCTCTCTGCCAGTGTCCGCGCCACATGTCCCAGTGATGTACACCCTGTCCAATGTAAATGTCTCCTTGACCAGAATCTTTGCCCCAGTGTCCTGTCCCAGTGTCACCATCCTTTCCCCTGTCACTGTGGGGTTTTCTTTCATGTCCTAGTGATCATGTATCCCTATTCCAATACCTATGATCACCATGCCCTACTGTCTGTATTGCCCTGTCCCAATGTGACTATCATTTCTCTGTCCAGTGAGTTATTCCCCTGACACAGTGCTTAACTTGTGCTGCTTATTTCCGGGGCGGAGCACCTGCACTTATTTTTGAGAGCCGGCACTTATTTTTGAGGGCCGGCACTTATTTCTGAGAGCCGACACCTATTTTTCTGCCTCAAGCATTGACTGCGAGCAAAAGACACATCTGGGAAAGACGAAGGAAGAGAAAAACGAAAAAGCGTCAGAAAGGGAGAAAGCAGAAAGCTGCAGGAGTTAGCTGAAGGGGCAAAGAGTGGCTGTAAATGGATTAAAGAGTCCCGAGATGGTTTCAGGATTACGCTGCCTCAGTATTCCGTGCTCGTACATTTAATCGCAGCAGCCGCTTGTTTAAAAGGAGGGCTTTGAGCACCGGCACGTTTTTATTTACAAATTAAGCACCGCCCTGACACAATGTATACCTCCTTGTCGCAGCGTCCATCTCTTACTGTCCTCATATCTAGTGTCCAAGATTCCCTCTCTCAGTGCCCAATGTGTCCTGGTGCCCGCGTAAGCCTGTCCCAGTGCCCATGTCACCCTGTCTCAGCATCCTTGTAAGCCTGCTCCAGTGTCTGTTTCTCCATCTCCTACTGTCTGTATCCATCTATGTGTTCTATATCTCCTTCTCTTTCACAGCGTTTGATTGTCCCAGTGCCTGTGTTTCCCTTTCCCAGTGTCTCCCAGACCCTAGACTCTGTCCCCCTTTCCCAGAATTCCGCATGTCCCACTGTCCAAATGTCCCTGCCTCAATCTCCATGGCTCCTTGTCTCTCAAACAAATCACTTCATGCCCCCTACACTTTCAGATCTGTCTTCATTAAAACTACATTTCCAATGTTTTAAACATTTGAATTCTGGGACTTGTAGTCCTGCCCACCCTTCACAACTTTCAAAACCCCACTGAAAGGCACCTATTCTGAACCTGCTGACCACATCACTATGGACCCCACAGGACTCCGGCACAGGTCACAGCTGCCCACACGTGAAGAACACTGCTGGCTGCATTGCAACCATGGCATGCACTACCATCCCCAACCTGCCACTGGGGCGCCTGCACTATGGCGCATAGAAGCTCTGGACAGGGCCTCTCCGGCTCCCCTTCTGCTATGGTGGTGGATGATGGCACTGCCCCGGTGGACCCTTCTTGTCCAGGCTGCTACCTGCGGCGTAGCTTCCCTTGGTGCAGCAGGTGCAGTGGCACCGAGGTCTGGGATCCCACCTAACCCTGATTGTTGCTGTATCTTAGAATTCATACAGCAGCTAGGGGGGCGGTTTCCTTCCTTGCACTGCGGCCCATGGCTCACTGGCTGCTGCCAGCTGCCTGCCCAGGAGGCCCGTGTGCCAGCAGTGAAAGCGTGGCAGAGCCGCAGGGGCCGGGAAGAGCGCCTGGGCGCGGCGCCAAGTCGGGGCTTATGTTTTTCAGGACCTGTGACCCCCCCGGAAGTGAACCATGTGCCAGTCGCCTGTTATCTGTTGCAGTCGCTTCCTGCCCCCTCCCTTGATGCCCCCAGGCGCTGCCACCGTGGGACTGCAGATTCCTATCACAATGAGAGGATGTTCAGCGCCAGATCAGAGGAGACTGGGGGCGGGGGCTGCAGGATAATTATTTAATTTGTCTTCCGGGCACTGGAGCCCAGAGAGAGGGGAATGAGCTCAGGCCCAGCTGTCTGCGCGCGCCCGTCTCCGCGTGGCCTTCTTGGGGGGGAAGAGATATGCACTGCAGGAGTAGTCTGGGCGAGACCTACTGCCGTATTTTATTTTATTTACTTGGAGTTGGAGTCGAGTCGATGTGTCCCTTTTTGGCCATTTTGGCGCCGTGTCGGTGTCACCACTAGAGAGCTACTCAGACCTGGTGCCTTCTGAAAGAATGGTGTGGTCCTGGTCCCACAGACCACTGGCTCTGACGGCAAAGGGTTCAACTCTTTCCTGAACCTTTGTTACTGAGTTTGATGCCAGAGTTTTACCTGACCAGCAGCATGAGATCCATCCCTCCAAGCACCACCCACCTCCTGCAGCTGACCAGGTTCAGATCCATTCCTCCAGACACTCCAATGAGATCCAAACTCCCTTGAGATCCATTCCTACAGGCACTGCCATGAGATCCAAACTGCCATGAGATCCATTCCTTCAGACACTCCAATGAGATCAATTCCTCCAGACGCTTCATGATATTTATTCCATCAGGCACTCCCATGAGACCATCATTCTCTCAGGCACTCCCATGAGATCCATTCCTCCAGCCAAACTGTGCTCCAGCAGTTTCACTCGCTCCAGCAGCACTCTCTCCTGGTGGCACCTGCCCTCTGGAACACTCTTGCCTTCCTGGAGCTTGAGGGTGCTTATTGAAGATCCGCGGAGGATTCAGGGCTTCTCCCTTCAATGCGCTTTACTAAATGGTTCATTTGGTTTGTTCAAACACTAAGGGTAGCTTGGAGACATTTCTGTGACCACCTTTCCTATCAGCGCACTGTCAGGCAAACGTTCAAGAACCTACAACTTCGGTTCTTCTGTCCCATCAGAAGGTCCGTTTCCGAGGGAAGGGGCCATGGAAACCACTGATGGAGCTGTTCAGATCTTCAGCAAAGGAAACCCATTCTTTCTCGCTCCCATACATCTATTCACGGCGTTCCAAACAGTCGGCCACACAGTTCTAACTCAGCACACATAAGAACTAACCACACAGCCCTAAAAAGGCTCGCATCCTTCCTTTCATGGGCGCAACAGGACGTTCCCTTGGAGATGCTGCAGATGTTGCCAGACGAGCTTTATCTGCATCTTCATGAAGGCCCTCAAAGACTCAGTCCCTCTCTCTCTCTCTCTCTCTCTCTTTATATATATATATATATATATATATATATATACACATATATATATATTTTTTTTCCATTGCCAGAACGAACATTTTCTGAATAAATTAATAAATTTATGCCAGCAGAGTGACCTTTGAGTGCGGTCCATCTCTTTTTGATTAACAAACAGAGGGAAAGAATTTTCTGTTGATTTAATTTGTCATCCCCTGCCGAGAAACCAGGGCCGCCAAACAAACGCTAAAAGTGCGTCATAAGATGCCATGACGGGGGAAACTCTTGTGTATATATATATATATATATATATATATATATATATATATATACTGGCTAATTTCCGACTTCAATTCTGGAAGGAGCTTTCCTCTAAACTAAACATCCCTGAAGGGCCATCTCCAACCAGTCCAACACCAGGTGATACCAAGACCGGACTGGGCACTGGGAGTTTCCCCAGGAGGCCGGAAAGGTGGTGGGGGCACTTTTGTTACTGGGGTCCGGTTTGTAGCAATGCAGCAGTTTTAAAAGCACTGCAGAGTTCCTTGTATATTCAACCGTTTTCAGGCAACAATAAACATGCCAAGATAATTCTGGTGATTAATGTACCTGGTGGGGATAGAGCTACTGTGCAGTTCATGAATTACAATCATAATCTAGCGCAGTGAGATATGAGCTGCCATCGAAGAGCTGCATGCCAACTGCATGGTGCAGGTTAGAAAGCTATATTTTTTTCTTCAGTCTTTAATTATCCTAATGTTGCTAAAAAGAGTTTGTTTGTGTAGAAATAAATTGTTATTAGTAAAGCCAACCCTAACCACTGTGTTACATTCTGAATGCTGAGTTTATACTTCCCTAGATCAAGCACTCTTACAAAATGCCTACCAGTATGGATGACATGCGGATCCTACCCCTTTGTCTTATGTAACATTTTCTATACACACGTATGATTAATTGTCTCTGTATGTGTGTGTGATGTAAAGTTCTCCAATATCCTATGCTGGTAAGCGAGGCGCTATAAAACAGCTGAAATACATGTGAGATAAGGGCTATGGAGAAATGAGAGGAACTGTTTGATGGAGCTGGAATCATTGAACAACCCCAATAAGGATTGCCGAATTCTGGTACAATGTAAGGTCATCGTTTACTATGCTTTAAAAACAAATAAAGTTGAATATATAATGAAAATTGCACAGTTTCTGCCATTTTATCCCAAATTTTCTTTGGGGGAGAACCCCACAAGCCCCACTTTAGTGGTCTGGCTCTCTCACTATGCACCCTATGGGGACTGGTCAGACAAAATTTGCCAGGGTTGCTTTGAGTTCCCAGTCCGGCCCTGAGCGATACCATGTACCTTAAAGAACTCTTCCAATGGATCCCAACTTCTCAAGAGGTACTGAACTTTAACGATCTCTTCTAACAGATACAAGCATCATTCTAGTATTACCTTTGAAAGACATACAATTTGTGTAGCTCAATGCCAACACCATCAGTCTTAGGAACTTCTCATAAGAAAGGACATCCCTGATTAGTCAACACTGTACCAATACAATGAGCCTTAAATAAATCTTCCAGCAGGTCCTGCAAATACCACCCCCATGAAAGGAGATCTCCAACTAGCTCAAACTGTGACAATGAACTTTAAGATTACGTATCTCATTTGAGTACCTATCCAATGGCAGGAGTAACTAAGCAAACATCCCACGTAGTGTGACACAACAGTCAAGCTCATTCCCAACATTCTGCTGCAGACGATGCCGACACATGCCGGCTCTCTTAGTTGGGTTAATAAGTTACCATTGACAGGGAGTGAAGGGAAGCAGGCCGGGGTGTCGCAGTCTTCTCTATCGGCTTCCACAACTTGGATAATGATACAACGGGCAATGAAGGAAAGACAAAAGATGCTCCTTCTTATAGGAAGAATCTGTTCATTCCAACTACTGCTGTCACACACTGAAAGTTTTCATACGGCAGCCTTCCTGTATAACACCTTTATGAAAGTGGAATCCAGGCATAGACAAATTAACAAGTAGTTTATTGATGTCACACATCAGTAAAGGAAATGTGTGAAGAGCATAGACACAGTCTGGAAAAATACAACTGCTAACAAAGGTAGTATTGGGCTGAACTCTGGTAATTCAGCAATAACCAATTTGGCAAACTGGGGGTACAGCATCGTCATAGGTACATAGGTTCAATTTTCAATTGTCTTCTATAAGGCTCGATAAGTTTAACATTTCCTTTTAAATCCATACAACGTAACTATCTTCCTTCAGAGTATGCTATGGGAGATAATGTGCGTACCAGTAGTGGAGCTACGGAAGTATTCTCAATATGCACATTAATATTTGCAGAGAATATTTTGTACATTCATTTGGTACCTAAATACGTTCAATATATTATCCTCAAACAAATCCTGTTTAATTATTAACATTATTTCCCTTAATATCTAAACAACCAGTACAAAGTTGCTGACATGTGGGGGGATTCTGATCACATTGACACATTTCCGCCTCTGGGATTGTGGTTAGCGCCTTCATCAGCACTGTGAGAAGCTGGCTCTCTATATGATGCACTTAAAAGAAGTACACCGTGCAGAGTCCAGTGGGTCCCCAGTTGGTTTGCAGATGCAAAAGTAGATAATACAAATGCTCTCTTTTGTGGTAGTGTGGGTGAGTAGTTATGCTTACCAGAGGGTAGTGCTACCAGTGCTTTAAATGGAAATACAGAAGTCCAGGTACCCACTCTTTAGGTCACCTGTTTGTTCCTTAGAAATGCCGGCACACTCCTGTTAAATGTATTGCAGCAGAGCTGAAAAGTGCAGGTACTCTCTCTTTCAAATTGAAGAAGTGCTGGTACTCCGTACCAGAGAGTAACCGACTATTTAAAGCACTGAGTTCTTTCTCTCTTTTCCTACCTACGTCACTTTAGTTGTCTCTAATTGCAAATCTAAGGGCCTGATTTAGGGTTTGGCGGATGGGTAGGTTTATTCCGTCCCGAACGCGAAGGATATCCCGTCTTCCGTATTACAATTCCCATAGGATATAAAGGAT
The DNA here is from genome assembly GCF_031143425.1 of Pleurodeles waltl. NCBI lineage: Eukaryota > Metazoa > Chordata > Amphibia > Caudata > Salamandridae > Pleurodeles > Pleurodeles waltl. Next base: position 84,817,948 of record NC_090444.1, read on the forward strand.
TGTAATACGGCGGATGGAATATCCGTCACTTTTGTTACGGAATAACCCCATCCGCCAAACTCTAAGTCAGACCCTTAGTCTCGTGCCCTGTCCGTACCTCTCTCATCTTTGTGTAGGTCCAGTCTCTGTTTCCCCACTTACATGCCTCTCTCTCTCTCCACCTATAAATATATGGCAATGTTCTATTCTACCAGTCTCTCTCTATCTAACTAAGTCTCTGTTTCATTTTCTATCTTGTTGCTTCAGGTTATTCCTTTGTATCATGGCGTATGTTAGACTGTCTATGTCCATCTATGGCTATTTATGTTCCAAGCTGGTTTTGCCCAATTCAGATATATCCCAGAAGGTTCAGCTACATCTCTATCTGTCCTTGCCTCTGCCTGGTAAATTCTCTGTCTGACTAATACGCTGCCAAATAATGTCTGCACTAGCTTCGTCTAGCACCAAGAGGTTCTCAGGCTTCTAGTATGCCCCTCAGATAGGCCTTCTGTGCCATGAACTATTTTTAAGTACCCCCATCCTTTGAAATGAACATGTCTTAGAGATCTTAAGGTAGAGGGGTTGTGCTGCTGCAAAACCTTCTAGTCATCCCTGAGTATGGAGATGTACAAAGGCCATGACCATCACTGACTCTTTCCCTCTCCTCTGGATGCTGAATGCACCCCTCAGGCACAACAGGTCCCCACCAACCACGAGGCATCATTAGGGGTACCGTTGCCCCTCTTCAGTGTGAAGGCACCTTAAAGGAGGCTGATGCAGGAGCTGGGAAGCAATTAGAGAGAATGCAGACTGTTATGGAGGGTGGCGGCCTTTATGGTGGTCACATAAATTTAACAGCCATCTGGGACCATTCCTGCTCCTTACCGGAAACCTATTACCCTGCAACTTGTGGCCTTTCCCACCACACTCCTGCAACCCCTTTAAAGAAAGTCAGAATTCTGAGCGAGTCTAGAGAGGGGAGGACCATTCAGCAGTCTGTTGTGCTGGCCATCATGGCGGAACCCCACTACCATAAGAGATCACTTCCTCCACACTACGAAGCTCTCCAACCGTCTCCCACCTCACGGGCTTCTCTACTCCACCAAGGTCATCACGCTGCTCATGTTTAAAGGAAAGCATCCAACAGGAAGCGGGGGTAACGAAGATGGCCTGTGGCCTCTTGAGTTATAATCTTCCAGATTTGGGACCTCATTTAGAAGTTAGTGGTGAAGGAAAACTGAACAAAAGTTGGACGGCACAATAATTCCAACTTGGGGGAATTACCATAAATTTAAAGTTCACCACTTACTGGTCAAACCATTGTGCTACCTAGCCACAACAGTTCCCGCCGGTAAACTGTTGAAGAAATTGGCAGTGAATCTGCCATGGTCTTGTGGATTAACCTCTAACACCCTCACCATGGACACAGTGGATAAAGTTTACAGGTATAGTATGGTCCTGAACATTTGCACCCGCAGTGTTTTTGCACACGGCGCTCACAGTGTCTTCGCACACGGCGCTCAAACTATTTGTGCGTCCAGTTTAAAGGTTGCTCCAACCTCTGGAGATTGTGAGTAATACCACATACCCACTAATGTCTCCTATGGGTAATCCTTTATGTTCCAGAGTCCCACTCAATTTAACTCCCACAAATGTACGAAAGAGTCAATGCCTAGAAAAAGACAAATAGATAAAATGCATTAATTCGAAAACAATTGTGTATTTATTGATATGAGAATTGTTTTCTAATTACATGTACTGATATAGAGGCACACCAGTACCACCACTTCAGTGGACCACCCATTCAGCCTGTGCCTAGCTATATCTGTGAGATGCTGGAATGTGGGGGCCACTGTGGTGTGGCGCATGCACAACACTTGAAAGTGGTATGCCCCTGTGGTGCCCACGTCATTGGTTTGAGCCATGTAATTTTGGATAATTAATCAGGCACTTGGTGTATGGAGATCATACACATAACATGTCTCTCTATGTTCTCTATTGCACAGCATCACACTCTTGAACTGGAGGTCACAGCGCAGGTGATGAACCTCTGGCAGGATCACCTGCACTTTGCGAAACTTGTAACCCGTGAGGGTATCGAGGCGCTGCATACATCTCCCTCTTCATGCTTGCAACCACAAGATCCTCGCTCTCCACCCCTCTGACCATGCGTCGGTGCTAGATGGCTAATACCCATCGATAATCGTTCACTGGACCGCCACCGCTGGCCATTTCAAAATGGAAGGTACATGCTGGGAAAAGGGGGCTGGGGATGGAGTGACACCACCTCACAGAAATGTTATGGCCCTGGGAGTGTCAGAGCACACCCAGGAAGACCTCAAACCAGGGGTAACTCCTCCGCTATGGCGGAGGAGCGTCACCCCTCCCCCCGCCAGCAGCAGCAGCAAAACGTTTACAACAAAATCATAATAAACTGTGTTTATTATGATTTTGTTTTAAAAGGGGCAGGGCCATGGGGCGTGACAGGGATGGAGGGGTAGCGCACAGCACTCTCCTCAGTGCGCATGTATGTTTGGCCGGCTGTCTCGGGCCAACCAAACACACATGCACACTGGGCTCTCTCTAACCCGGCACTGTATTGCTCGGTTGGAGACAGGAGGCAGAAGCTTCCACTCTGTCTCAAAGCCCCCAGCCAGGGCGCTCCGTCCAATCCTAACGCTGCTTTCATGCATGAAAGCAGCCTGTGCCTCGAATTTCTGCCAGTCAGAGGAACATTGCAGTGGTGCGGCGAGAAAGGTACGTTTGAAAAAAAAAATTATAATATATTTTTTTAAGCCCCCCCACCATGCCCCACCCCATCCCTTTTCCCTCCTGTGAGCCGCGACTGCCTCAAACATCTATGTCAATACACATCAGTCCACCCTAGATAAGCTAAGGTTACCCTATAGCACCCTCCCCACCATCCTAACCACCACACCCGGTCTTCGATCAGCACCACTGAACTATGCCTCGGACCCCAGCATGCACCCCTGTGAAACTGTGAGCACACCACTGCCACGGGCAACGGCCCCTATGTGGTCTAGTCTGAGGGCATCTCCGAAGTTGTCTACTCTCACAACCCTGAAGACACAGCAGTCACCCGACCACACTTCCATCATTGTGTGTGGGCCACTTCCACGAAACCAAACATGCACCTCTGTTCACACACATCAGATACACACTGGTGTCAGGTCCAAACAGCCCCCTCTGCGCATGCTCTGCACTGTTCCCTGTAGACAGTTCTTACTGAATCTCTACCACTCACTTTAAACAATAAGAAAGTAATTGAAAAAAACACTAGTTTGAGTTAGAGTATTTGTGGTGTGTTAAAAGATTAAAAGACAGTCTCGTGCGTTGTGAAACGGGGATGTGAAATGTTTAAGTTACAATTTACACATAGAAATGTACAAAAAATGCTCTGATGTATCCTTAGGCAAAATCTGAATTACGCTGTCAAAATCTGTGAAATTCCAGAGTTTTGTGTTCGCATGAAAATCGCGGAATTTTGCATTCCACTGTTTCACATAGCGTTTTTAAAAGTGATCGCACAACTCATAAAAAGCCTAGAATGGCTTGCAGAGAAAAAGTCTTGCCCATGCGCATTTTTTGCTGGAACCATTCTCAAGCCAACATTTCGCAAGAAATGTTACATGAACTCACCCTTCGCTTCAAAAAACCACGCAAGATACACGCAGACCCCATTTCGCTTCAATGCGTAAAGTTTCAAAATATTTTATGCAGTTTCACTAAATTTCCTGAGTATCACATGCTTCTTTAAAATGCTAAATTAGCCCCCTAATTTAACCCTCAACCCCAAAACCACATCAGAGCACTGCACATTACAAAGGGTGTGCTAAGAGTTTATTTGTTTTTGGTTAACTCGGTGGGTTGGGAGATCGGTTAGGGGGACCTTTGACACTAAACTCAACCCCCATGAAAAGAACAGTTTTAGGTTTGTACACCTTATGACCCCCCTTCTTCCTGTACCCCGTCTTTTCATACATCTTTCCCGCTGTTTCCTACATTTCTTTGCAGAATGCAGGTTAAGAGAGTCCGCCCTGCAGTACAGCCCCCATGTCCTACCCATATCTAGGCACGACACACAGTGCTTAATTTGAGCCGGTGTGGGGTGCCGCACTTATTTTTCTGCCTCAAGCATTTACTGCGAGCAAAAGACACACATGGGAAAAACGGAGGACGAGAAAAACGATAAAGATTCACAAGGGGAGAAAGCTGAAAGCTGCAAGAGTGAGCTGAGGGAGCAGGGAGAGGCTGTAAATGGATTGAAGAGGCCCGAGATGGCCTCAAGATTACGCTGCCTGATTATTCTGTGTTGGCACAGGTAAATGCAGCAGAGGAGAGCTTTGGGCACCGGCATGATTTATTTACAAATTAAGCAGTGAAACAATACACTCTACAATGCCACTCCACGGTCCCCTACTCAATATACTTTACTTTGAATCTTAAATTGCGCCGGAAGCTGAAATTAAAGGGGGGAGGGCAGCCCATGTGGTGATGCAAGGCCTGCCAAGTTCCAACCGGAAGCCATTCCATAGCGGAAGCCTTTGTTCCAGGCCGTGCAGATGTCAGCACGTTAGATCCATATGGAACCACGTCCTGCTCTGAGTTGTACGTCTGCTCGCCACCCCCTGGAAGACGTGGCTTCTGAGCTTACGTGATAATGCTGAAAATGGGAGCTCTACAGATGCGGTAAAACCACGGGTGCGTGTAACTCCCCGCTCCTACAACGCTGTATCATGCACAAATATTAACATGCTGTATCTGAATTTTCTGCGCAGCAATTCACCAATATTTCTAACCAGGGTCAACATTTGTTAGGCAAACGTCCAGCTATTTTCTGTTTAATACATGGACGCCTGCAACCCCTGGGTGAAAAGCTGCAGCTATCTTAATATATTTTATTAGTGACATCACTACTCATAATCAGTCCCTTAGATGCCAACGCAATGGAAGGACACAAAAACACACAACTTATCACTTCACACGTGGTAAAGAGAAGCTATCGTTTGGAAGCAGGTTTTTCACTTTGTTCAACCTCCCTATGGAAGAGATGTGCTTGTATAGCAAGAATGACACTTCTGTGTGTGAGTAATTACACAAATAACAAATGGCATTTACTCATTTATTTTTTAATATTTATAACACTATTCATCCCATTGTGGGGTGTCTGTGCACCTCACTCAGAGAAAGACAATCACACAAGTCTGTAAATCAATGTACAACAAATGAACATAAGACAATGAGGGTTATAAGGTGCCAAGGTCACATATAGTCCATCCTTGTAGACATTGTATGTTGAGTGCATGGTCAGAAAAAACACAAAGTCAGGATTTAAAGTTCAACACAGCGGTTGGGTTTGTCTGTACTAACAAGACTATTACTACCCAAAGGAACCCATTTTAGCAAACTTAGAAAACAATAAAATGATCTAAACCCCTCACATGCAGCTAACATGCAGCTCCTTGATGCCGGTTAACAGCACACTGTGTGATATTAGAATGATTTCAACTTATGAACTGCAAGTAACAAAATGACCTCTGTGTTGAAAGCAGTGACCGGCTCACCTATCTAAATAAAACACAAATCTGTGATCTGCATCTTACACAATGTGCTTTGCAGCATTCACATTATCTCTGTTTGCTACTTTGAGTCAAAAATGCGATTAGACAAAACACAGATCTCTACAGCAAGTGCATAAACCATCAGAGTTGTTTTATCATTATTATTGTCAAATAACATTTGCTAGGCACACAAGGCTATCCGCAGCAGTTGCCTTAACCCATAAGACATATTTTTTTAATGCAGCCCCTCAGAGACCAATTAATTAGGCAGAACAAATTTACTGTAAAACTTGTCCTTGTTACTAATTTCTTTGGACAGAGTTTAAAAAAATAAATGTATAAGTTGACTGTCAGACTCTGCTTTACATAACCCCGCCCCTCGTGACTCCACCCCCTTTCTCCTGCCACAATTTGATGCCCACTTTACGGTTTATGGTTTACCGGAGTAAATTGTTTCCAATTCCAGCCCTGCCTGTAATAATAAAACACACATTTGCAATGCAAAGGGTCCCGCATTTCTCAGAGTTAGAGCTATTAGCAGTTGTAAACTCCCAATCTGACTTTTCTTGCCTCATTAAATGGAAAAAAAGAGCGCGATCGCGCTGCTACAGTTCAGTCGTAGTGAAACCTATCGGCAAAAGTGCAATTAACTATGTAACAGGGTCGATGTCATGCAAAGCGCTCGACTTCTGCCAAGCGAGATCGTGCTGCGAAAAAAGATAAAAAGTACTCCAGAAACCAGACAGAAAACAGCGAGCCTCGTATGTTTTCTGTACGTGGTCGCTGCGCTCGAGGAGGGCTAACCACTGGAAAAGGCACGACGTATGCGTGCCTTCCACTAATGAAAGCAAGCAGATTTTAAAAGGCAAGCCCACGAACCAATGAAAGACACTGATGTGACATGGACGGGGCTCCGAGCCCTTTTCTAACTACTATAGCGTCTCGCAAGCGCATGCTAGCGCAGGCTCGACCCTAATTACATCACTTCTCCATAAGTTAAGTTGTGACATAACAATGCAGACCACCAGAGCTGGCTGAGACTGTGAAAATCACCTTGGTCAGGAGAACACTTAATTGTCGCCTAAACAATTAGACGAAAGACGAGCTTTTAAGACTCCTTTAGTCGCTAGCTGTTTATTGGAAAATCTTTATTTATTGGGCTACTGAGATTTTTTTACGAAGATAAAGCTGAAGCAGAAAACTACCTTTAACTACTGAGGCAGGTATTGGTTTGCAAGAAATTACAAACTGCTTATTGGACTATATATTTTCACAATACACATTGCACATATATATTATGTGCATCTTGATGATCTTTGAGAAGTAGTAGGAAGACATCAAGCATTAAACAAAGGATGGTGAAGGGCATGGTGTTACCATCTTCTATATGGAATGAAATACCCCCTAGACTAGAACATGCAACAAGCATTGGCAAAGTCAACTGATCTCGCTGCCGAAACTTATGGGCTTTTCCAATTATTATTTTTTTAAATCGTATTTTATTGATTTTCTTGTTACATCCAGAACATAATGTAGCCATATTTCCCTTCCTCCCCGTCTTCCCTCCCTTCCCCAAGTTGCCATGCTCAACTCTCTAAGACACCGATCCACCTGGTCCATACCTTTATTAAAATGTTTTTTTTCTTAGATGGCTGCCACTCTGTCATGCACACATGGGCCCAGCAGAGATGGTGTAATGATTTTCATTTAAGCCAAAGGAAACTCATTACAAATGGCCGCCACATGTTTATGTGTGTGCACAGTGGCCATCTTTGAATGATTTTTCTTGAACCTTTCTTAAATTAAAATAAATATCACTCAAAGATGGCTGCCATGCAGGAGCACACACAGGTGGTGGCCATCTTTTTACTGTATTTCTAATTGTAATTTACTGTCCCAAGAAGGCGGAGAGCTACATCGGAATGGTAAATTAAAATAAAGTATGCACGCCCCACACAATAGGGGGAAGCAAGAAGTCCAGCAGCAGCGTGGAGCTGCTTGGAACTCTGCAAAAGTAATTTAAAAATGCACTTTAAAAAGTAGGGGTGGCTATAGCCCAAAAGAAAGCGGCCCAGGAGCAGTGTGGAGGTGATGGACCATTGCAGAAATGTAAAAAAACAAATAATTAAAGGAGACAGGAAGGGGAGGGGTGGGAAGCAATGGGCGGGGAAGCGAGCAGCCTAGCAGTATCTTGCCGGTGCCGGGCCCAGGCACGTGTACAAGTAACATTTATTCATAAAAATGTTTAAAAAATCATATATCGAAAGCAGCAATGCTTTAGTCTGATTCCTAACGAATGACATCTGTCAGGACTGATATACATGTATGTATTGACATTGTACAGATTTTTGTCTGCCTCGCTCGAAAAAAGGCTGGTACCATGAGATTATAGAAAACACCAAACTTTGTGTGATATTTTACCATTCCATACAGGGCAACTCTTGATTTGCCAAATAGTCTTTAATGAGGATGGGGTGTCACGGACAGAGGTGCCAATTTTGGAACTGGGGAACCAGGTTTGAGTCTCAGCGTCGGCTCACAATCTTGTGATCCTGGGCAAATCACATAATGTCGCACACTTGAAAAAATGAATGTGGCCTTGTGTAATGTAACTGGTGCTCATTTGAAGCGCTCCAGTAACTTTGGGTCCAGCTCGCACTATGTAGAACTGCAAAAAAAATAAAAAAGCATTTGCAATGCAAAGGGTCTCACGTTTGCTCGAGTTAGAGCTATTAACATTGTAAATTCCTAATTGGACTTTTCTTGCCACATAAATTGAAAATGAAAAGTAAAACAGTTGACAAAAGTGAGCCAATTCAAAGCACCACGGCCGCCATGAACTTGAGCATGAAGGAGAGACACAAAAGAGAAAAGAAGTTTGCTCGCAGTCAAACGTATCGGCAGACGTGCAAAGGTCGGTGTTCAAGGCGGTAACAAAACCGCCCCAAGGAGGGACAAACGTAAAGCATTTACCAATGATAACAAAGGATTTTTGAAAGGCAAGCCCACGAACGAGTGAAAGCGATGGGCGTGCGGTGGGTATGGTTGAAAGCCCACAAGACTTACAACAGGTCAAAGCGCTTGCGCGCTTGACCTAAAAATGAGGGACTGCTACATTTTCTTTAACAATCTTGGGTTTGCCTAGCATTATTAAAAGAATAACAATATTGCAAACTTGCTGGTATGTGCTAGTTACAATGTACACGTGCTATTTAAAATTTTTGCTTTCTTTGCTCTCTTCTGGTGAAGTCCCAAGTAATGTCATCATGAAGAACATTGCAGTCATGAAGCAGCCGAATAGATCAGTAGGTTAAGTGCCTGCTACCTAGACTTGTGTGTTAAATGCAAGGTTTAAACAGCACTGGGCCCACTCGGCCATTCATTCTCCCACAGTCAATAAGGTGTGGCTACTGGGGCCTGAGTACTGAGATCCTGCCCCAGACTTGTTTGACAGCGAATCCAATTCTTTTGTCCAGTGCACTCCATCCTGCTGCTTTGCCACAGCAGAAGCTAGCCGTTCAGCTCAAAGCCAAAGTGAGGACTCTGGTGGCCAGCATGGTTCCTCTGATACAGTCAGTGACAGCTTGAGTTTAAGACCAGCTCTGTGAAAAACTGGTTTATAAGCCAGAGGTTACAGAGATAAACACTGCAGGAGAGGGTAGCTCTTATCCGGAACTGTGCGACGGCTGGCGCAGAAAGGAAATAACTGACGTCAGCGCGCAGGGGTGGTGCCTATATGCGACCGCAATGTCATCATGGTGATCACGATGCCAATGACGGACGCGGAGTCGACCGACACCACCTGATGATGCACAAGGGTATTGCTCGAAGAAAAATCTCAGAAACAAGTCTGACGCCTGGGGGAAATACTAAGGTAAGGAATCTGCAACTAGAATACGTCTATGTCAGATAATTCATTACCAAAGGTAAGCAACTTGGTTGTTACACGGATAAACACTGCAGGAGGGGGTAAAATCTCTGTCATCTACACATTCTGTATGGATGATACATTAGGTCTGCAGGTGATGTCATATTTTTAGCAGAAACAAAATTAAACAAATGAATTGGAACATCTAAAATTCTTTTGGTCTAATTAAGTGAGCTGCACCAGTCTTGGTTGTTTGCTTATACTAATGCTGCTTTCAGTGATGCTTGACTAACATACTGCGTTACTAAACAGTGCAAAGAGCCCTTGCCCTAAAAGACATGCCTTCCAAACACCACTGCAGCTATGTGTTCGTGTGGGAGGGGATTTGTCTGCACGCGACACTCCCATGGCTAGAGTCGTGACAGCTGATTTACCCTCTTAAAAGAACATTGTGTGCTGATATACCATTTCCTCTGCCACACACCCGGCCTGCTGCCTCTGGTGGGTCTTGGTGTGCCTTAAGGTCTCTGGTGGGTAACAAAAACCTTCCTGTTATTTTTAATGCCTAAAGTTATCAGGTGACTCTATGTGAGCAAGGACACCGTGCTCCCTCCAGTCTTGGGCTTTTCTGTTAGTTCCAGTGAAGGAGCCCGGACTGCAATTCCCAGAATGCAGTAGATTTGTTGTTAGACGAAAACGTAGAACAGGAGTTATCTGGTAACCTTAAAGACGTCTGCCATTGGATCCCTGCGTTATCTCTGACTAGATTACGGTATCTCTCCTCTATATATGGAATGGGTTGTGCCTCAATCTCCTATGCCTTTCAGCAGCAGGTAGGCACCGCTCCTAGGCACTGAGGCCTCTTCATAGGCAGGAATGCTGCAAAGGTAGAAGCACGGATCTGACGTGCTTGCGGCTACAGAGGGCTCTTAGAAGCAGTGGCAGCTGCTGCCAATCAACGGTGGTGGGCCGGGAGCGGGGGAAGTACTGTCGGTGGGGGGGTGGAGGGGTTTAAAAGTAATAAAATAAACGTACCTGTCTGCCGCTCCTGCTGCCGGCCACCTCCGTGACGCTCCCCTCTTCCCCATACTGGGGCACAAAGCACCGGCTCCCAATCCAGATGCTGCTTTCCTGCTATACCAAGCATGAGAGCAGCGGCAGGATTGGCCTGAGCAGGCTGGTTTGATGCTCACTCAGACACAGGGAGCCAACCTGTGTTACACAGCTGGGTTGGAGAAATGTAAGTGTGTGTGTGTGTCCGTTTGGCCGGTTTAAGACGTCTGGCCAAACTGACAAAGGTACTTACAAGTGCCCACCACTCCTTCCTGCCATGGCCCCGCCCTAGACTTGAATGGCCCAGTCAGGCAGTGACAAATAATTATTGACTGAGCGGGGGAGCGACAGTCCTCCGCTATTATGGAGGAGCCGCCCCTGGTTAGAAGTAGCTGGGACCCTCACCGGTCCCTTCAGTATTGCTGTAAGCGAAAACATACCTGAAGACGGAAGTAGGTCAGTGACGCTGCATAGGAACCTAAGAAGCTTTATGACAATTTGTAGGCCGATTCTAGACCACGAAATTGGACAAGAGGGATGCATGTCTGAAAATGATCTAATGATCTCACTGCCTGTCCAGAAATACCATATAAAACATGTAATGAAAATTCCACTCAAAGTGTCACACATAAACCATTCAAATGTCACAGATGAACACTTGGAAATGTCATACATAAGCACACAGAAAACTTGGCAGCTGTGTGTGTGTGTGTAGATCTATGTATCTATCTATCTTTTTTTAAGCAGGGAGTGGGTAGGTTGGGGTTTGTGCACAGAGGACAGAGAAAAGCGATGTGCTTCACTCCCTAGGAATGCTCAAACACAATAAAAAAACAAGCATTTGCAATGCAATGGGTCTCACGTTTTCTCGAGTTAGAGCTATTAGCATTGTAAATTCATAACTGGACTTTTCTTGCCACATAAATTGAAAATAAAAGTATAACAATTGACATAAGCGAGCCGATTCAAAGTGACACGGCCGCCATGAGCATGAGCGCGAAGGAGAGACACAAAAGGAAAAAGAAGTTCTTTTGCAGTCAAACGTATTGGCAAAAGTGCAATTATTCATGTAAAAGGGGCAGTCTGTAAGGCGGTAACAAAACCACCCCAAGGAGGGACAAACGTAAAGCATTTACCAATGATAGCAAAGGATTTTTGAAAGGCAAGGCTATGAACGAGTTATAGTGATGGGCGTGCGATGGGCGTGGCTAAAAGCCCACAATTCTTAAAACAGGTAAAAGCACTTGCGCACTCGACCTAAAAACAGTGGAAAGATACCAGTCATTCAGTAAGAAATGGTGTAAAAAGCCTGTGTTCCAGGTGTGTGAAAAACATAAGAATAGGACGAAAAGCTATTGAATATGAAGGTAGTTGAAACAGACAAGAAAGCCATCCAATCAAGGGTAAGCGGCAGACCCAAAGTCCGTTCTTTATATTTTGTATTGTAGACACTAAGCCTTCAATAACATCCACCTAGAGTGCTCTGCAGGTCGAGACCTAAAGAGATTACTGCAGATCACTTTGCAGTTTTGTGGCCTTACAGATTGTGATCTCATTTTACCCTTTGGACGATCCAGTTGATCATTATTGCATTTTACGAAAAAGCCTTGTTGTTTAATTGCTGCTATTTTGTACAATCGTGTTATGCTTAGGACTGAGCTGCACCTGAACTGGCACTTTCTAGGTGTGGACTCACAAATGACTAACTCAGCATCTGACAAATGTTCAATATCTGTCTCTTTCAAGGCCCTTGCTATCCTTCTCATGGGAAAGTCCGACACCTGCTGAGACTCCCTGAAGAGACCGCCACTGTCGCGATTCCATGTCAGAAGGGTTTTCTCTGGAATCTCAGAATTTGAGATCTGGAATCTCGTGGGTGCTGACGGGACATCTCAGCCAGCCCTGCACCTATGAACACCAAGTTTGAATCTTAAGGCAAGGCGACTGCACCGCACGAGGACAGAGAGCAGCAAGGTGGCATGCTTGAACTGCGTGCTGACGTAACCAAGCAGCACCGCGGCGTACCGGGCAGTATTTAAACACATGCACAGCGCTTGCGCATGTTGTCAAGCACCCAAGAAAGTTCAGTAGCACCCACACCCTGATGCCGCAGGTTGCACCCCGACTTGCTCAGCATTGGGCCTGGCATATCTGATCAGCAGCCTGGTATACTTCAATAATTTCAATAAACTATATATATATATATATATATATACTGTATATATATACACACTGGAAGATGCAGGATCACAAGAAAACAACAGCCAGCCAGGGCAAAAATCTGGATCCCAAAGGATACAAAGAGCCACAAGAAAATGTAATATCCAAGAAAGAAGTGACTCAAACAGATGATCTCACTAAAGAACAACAATATATTTCTACTACAACGTTTCAGCTTCCGCCTTCCTCAGGTAGTACAAGATGTAAAATGTAAATGTCTGCAGTTGGCTCATTGAAGATATATAGGCTGCAGGGGGCCCAGTGGAGGCTTTAATGGACGGAAGCTGGAAATTGAATCCTTTTAATGGACTCCTAGAAAAAAGATTTTGCAAGGTATAGTGTTTCTAAAAACATAGCTTCTGAAAGCACTTAAACACAATGGGGGTTATTCTAACTTTGGAGGAGTGTTAATCCGTCCCAAAAGTGATGGTAAAGTGACGGATATACCACCAGCCGTATTACGAGTTCCATAGGATATAATGGACTCGTAATACGGCTGGTGGTAAATCCGTCACTTTTCCGTCACTTTTGGGACGGATTAACACCTCCTCCAAAGTTAGAATAACCCCCAATATTTTTTTACTTTTTGCGACAGCCTATTTATACTGTGTGCGATCTCATCCTGTGTTTAATACCTTTTTTAACACAATTGACTTACATATTCACTGTCAGTGTTTCTATCGCAGGCTTGGACCTCTTAGAACTAAACCATGCAGGTCACTATTTCCCACGGGCACCGACCTTGATTCAAATCAGTGACCGTCCGGTTACATCCGGAAACCTCCGAAGTGATTGCATTAACCAACCGAGCTATCCTACCGGAAAATATATTTCCCACAGATACATTTAACTTGCCTTTATTTTTCATTTAAGATGTGTGCATTATATTTTGTATGTAGTTATGTGCAGGTGAAAGGCCAACAAAATTGTTACAGGATATTTTATTCTTTAGCCAGGTCTCTTGCCCCCCCCTGCACCTCCCACTCGCTGGCCCCGCCCTCATCGTAGCCAGGACCACAGTTCCCATCCTTTCCTTGATACGCTTCGACCGCTGGCTGTGAGTGGCTCCCCCCAGGGCTATACTTAGCAGACCTCAAAGCCCCCGGCTGTGGAATGCTCCTCAGACCCCCGGGGGGGGGGGGGGGCGGGGCTGGCCTGGGCCCAGAGGCACTTGTTGGGGGGCTGCGGGCACCAGGCCTCTGTCCTTGCGCCTGACAACACGTGTGAGGTGTCAACATCTTCAAAGACAGACAGGCCCGGCCTGACAGATCCAGCTGCCGAGAGACAGCTCCCCTTAGAGTCCAGAGGTCTTCAAACTGGGGGGCGGGCCCTCCTTGGGGGGCCTCAAGTGATCCCAGGGGGGGCGCCAAACTCTGGCCAAAAGAAATATTATACAGATAACATGCCTTTGTTTTAAGCAGAAGCATGTTATTTCAGTTTTAAAAAGGTAACAGTACTTAACTGCCATGTTTAAATAGGTTTAGACCTATTTAAAAATTGCCATCTTTCTAAAATAATTGTGAAAAATTCTGAGGGGGGGCCCAATGATTTTTCTTTTTCAACTGGGGGGGGCGCGCCATTAAAAAGTTTGAAGACCACTGGTTAGACTCATGGATGGGGTGGGGGGGTGCTCATCATACGTGATGTCATACCACCTACTGTGCTGAGCCTGGAGTATCACAACAATAACAGGAAAGAGGGGAAATAATACTCGCTATAATACCAGTGACGACGCAATCTGAGCTTTATATGCAGCTGAAACGTCACCAGGGCGTCCAAGCGCTATAAATAAAGTGCTAGTATGAAACTCAGTCAAATGTCTTTAGTTATCGACCTCACAAGGTTAAGTGAACCTACAGGGATCCAAAGCTGTGCCATTCGGTTTGCCCAACAATCTCTGCAGTAGGTTCATTAACCCGACATGCTACTCGACAAACACCAAGAAGAGAACAGTCTCACAATACACTGATTATAAATGTGAACGGTTATCTACAGCGCCTCAGATCGCAGTTATGCCGTGTCTTAGTGACGCGGTATAGATAAGAGGCGTTAATATTGCCCAATATATTGGTACTCGCTTTATTAACATCATAAGGATGAAAGGCTCACTTGGCTTTGTTGAGGTTCGAACTCGTGGTCATCATATCACAGCAGATGTGAGTGACGAGCGTTTAACATACAGTGCTAAATGTGTCATCCTATAAACATGAACAACAATATTACAAGCTGATTCCTACTCCTGTCTGCGACGTAAACTCTGCTGGAGCTGAACAATACTTACAAGACCACATCCCGTGGGGTCAGGGTGTGGCGCGGAAAAGGGGTGGAGCCCCAGGGCCGGAGTAATGAAAAGCAGGACTGACAGTCAATGTACACCTTTATTCTAAAAACACTGCTGCAAAGACATTGGCAACAAGTGCAGGTGAGACAGTGAATATGTCCTGGCTTAGTGAATTGGTCACACAGAGGGCTACGAAGTGAGGGCACCTATTGCAGATATTTTTGTTTTCACAACAAAGTTCAGAGGACATAAACGACGGTGAGATACAAGCTGAAGACATCTGTGATTGGTCTACTCACAGGTTTGACTCACAGTAGCATAGAGGGTTAATGTGCCTGCTGCAAAGCACACTGTGTAACAAAGAGATCACAGATTTGTATTTTATGTAGACAGATGGGTAGGACACTACTTTTGACACGCAGAACGTTTTGTTACTTTTTCATATAGCACAGTGAGGCATGAACCGGCATCAAGGAGCTGCATGCGAACTTTAAAACACAGCCTTAGAACTTTTTGCAGTTTTTCTCAATCTGTCATTTTTCTAAGGTTTCTAGACAGGGTTCCTTGGGTAATAATAAACTCTTATAAGTACAGAGAACTCCAACCATTGGGTTACATTTTAAATCCTGATTTTTTTGCTTCTCTCAACTATGCACTTTTAACTGTGACCCTCATTGTCGTATCTAACTTTTCTTGTACACGTTCACACACAAGGTGTACATGTGATGTGAAGGATCGAACCCTACAGTGGGTTAAGCAGCACTATAACATAATTGAATAACAAGCATTTGCAATGCAATGTGTCTCGCGTTTGCTTGAGTTAGAGCTATTTGGGTTGAAAATTACTAACTCAAAATAAAAAGGAAAACAGTTGACATAAGCGAGCCAATTCAAAGTGCCGCCGTGAGCGTGAAGGAGAGACACAAAAAGAAAAAGAAGTTCGCTCGGAGTCCGTTTTTGGCAAACGTGGAATTATCTATGTAACAGGTGCGATGGCCAAGGCGGTACCAAAACCGCCCTACGGAGGGGCAAATGTAAAGAAAGGATTTTTGAAAGGCGAGCCGACGAACGAGTAATAATGATGGGCGTGTGATGGGCGTGTGGTGGATGTGGTTAAAAGCCCAGATACATTCCAACATGTAGGAAAAGCAGCGCCTGCGTGGTACAATGCTCAACCTAAAAAATGAATACATGCTATTTAAATCATTATGTATGTAATTACTCACAGAGACTGATACATCTGAATTTTTATGGTGCATACATCTCTTACATACATGGGCTGAACAAGTGAAAACGATGCCTGGAAATCACAGTTTCTCTTAAGAACTTGTAAAGTGATGACAAGCCACGTGCCTTTGTTTCCCTCAATTTTATTGGCATCTAAGTGTTAGGCTTCTGATAGCCACTGGAACAAACTTAAACAAAAGGAGGGCTGATGGTCCTTTAAATCACGCCTTTGTTTTGCCAGAAGTGAAACAAGGCCCCCTCAACGTCAGCAGGTTGCTGCTCTGAACAGAATTTGGGTTGCTGGATATGTCACAGTGTTGGCAAATTGCAGCAGGACAAAATCAGCATATTTCACTGGGACCAGATGGATAATAACAGCTGCCAGATCCAATATCATGGGCCGGCGCCTCTCTGCCTCTTGGCTCCTCTGCAGTTTGCACAAGCCTGAATTAACTGCAACATATAGAATACATAGGTGCGGTGCCCTGCAGTTCTAGGAGTGCCCCGTTCAGTACTGGGAGAGCTCCACATAGGTAACCTGCATGTGCTCACTGAGCTATCCAGCAGGCACCTATGCCCCAAATGATATTTTATGAGGAATCAAACCTGTGACGACTATGCACGCAGATGTGTCCAGCTGGCGCATTAACCTCCTGGGTTATCCTGCAACTATTGTAGACTGGAACTAGCAAGGTACACAGGCATCTCCGCTGCAGGTGCCTTAACCTCGTCGCATACTTTAAAATACAGTGTGAGACCAATTACACAAGCCAGAAAAAAATGACTTATCAGACCAGTCCTACTGGCAAATAAAATAAAAAAAAATGTATATGCGGTCAGTCTTCACTGCTTGTGACTCCACCCCCATTCTGTTGCCACCACTTTACTCTCAATTTAAGGCAGGGATCTTCAAACCCCACCCCCCACCCACCCAGGGGCCGCCAGTGACCCCGGGGTATGTGGGTGGTAGGCTCTGGCCAAGAGAAGCATTATGCTGATAAAAGGGCTTTGTCTTCAGCTGAAAGAGATGAGCCCCAGTGAACTGCTCTGTAATGGGCCATCACTAACATATTTTGTCATTTATATCCAAGCTGGGAGTATGTGTCAAAAGGGACTTCAAATACTCTTCAAAACCCCCACCTCACTTCCTCTTCTAATATTCACACTGTGGATACTTTTACAGGTTAGTGTGGCCAGAATAGTATGTTTTGCATCATGTATTGAATTGCATTTTTTAAAAAGTAGCAGAACTTAACTGCATTGTATAAATAAGTCCAGACATATTTAACATCGCCAATGTAATAGGATAATTGTGAAAAATTAGGAGGGGAGTCCCATGATTTTTATTTCACCGGGATTGGGGGGCACGGCCTTAAAAAGATTGCCGACCCCTGATTTAAGGGATCCCGCAGTACATCTTTGCACTCAGAGTAGGCCGGCGTGCAGCAGTACACAGGGCTGTCCTGGCCAGTAAAGTCTCTAAGCCCAGTTACTGGCCCAAGCTTCAGAGAGTCTATATCAAGGCGAGGGCGTTTAACATCTGGTATAGCCCGAGCCGGAAGGCTGTAAGGGCATTAGAACATGGCATGTACTGAGGGTAGAATGTTCTAAATTAAAAAGGGGGTTCATGATTTGAGCCCGTGGGTGCAGGTCGGGCCCACCGGCACCCATCTTTGGGCACAGCATTTCATTGTCCTCAGCAAACAAGCAACAAAGGGAAAAACACAAAAGGAATAAAATAAGGAGGAAAAGAAATATGGAAAAACAGTGACAAAGCAAAGATGACAAAGGCCTCGCCGGAGTGAGGTAAAGAGGTAGCCAGTGTAAGGTGATGGATCAAAAGACATGAGGTGGAAGAAAGACTATGCTCCTTGGTGTTCGGCACCTGGACCATCAATACCACCAGCTGTGGGCTTCTGAGCAAAACTTTGGGCCCGGCACTTATCCTTTTACAAATTAAGCACTGCACCCCTGGGGAGAGTCCAGCATTAAGTGGCTGACATGTCAGACACCACGAGAATCCGGAGCGTCAGTAACAAGTTCACGTGCCCCTTACCTCTGGTCACAACACGCCAACTTCAGTTCGCACATGCACAGTTACCCCCGTGGCGTGCGAGCGGGCTGGAGTATCGAACTTTGCTTGGACTTCCATGCGAGTACAGTTTCCTGTACCCACATTGATCCATCTTGGTAGTTCTTCAGGTCAAAGGTAGCCCAAATGCTACGCTGGCGTTGACGTCGCCAAGTGGCGTATCATGGATGCCACGGGATCTGGTGTAATCAAGCACAAAAAACCTCTTTCCCAATGGGGGGGGACTGATCTACAGCCACAACTGGGATGCACGGTACTTCAACTCCCGGGCTCTGGTGCCACTGCTCCTGCTGCACTGTTGATAGTCACACACCTGTCCCCACCCCACTGCCTCTGCAGCCAACCACCACCATCTAAAGCCTGAAAAACCTCTGGAATATTTCAAGATTCATTTTCAGCACAAGTCACACTGGAGGCAACAGGGGCAAACTACCTCTAAACGCCCTCCCTCTGCTTTCAATCCAACCACAGGGTGGACCAGGCAAGGGCCCGGATACTAGACTCACGACTGAAGTACAGCCGGGACCTCTGCACGGACCACGCACCAAGAAGATCTTGCCCCAAAATGAATTCTACTATGCATTGCAAATAATACTTTCCCCTTTTCCCAGCTGAAACTGTGAATATTTGTAATTCAATGTGTAAAGACGTGTAATTGAATATTAAGTGTGCATTCCATGTTATAGCAAATCCTGCTTTGTTTGCGTATTCTCCGGAGGATCAAAAACATCACCTTATATTTGAGATGCTCCTCCTGCCAATCACATGCCCTCTGGAGTGCCACACTGATCTAGAGAGCTATGTAAGTGCTACATCAAATACCTTCAATGAAACAGGGTACAATCTCTAGAAAGGGGCAGGGGCGGCTCCTCCACTATAGCGGAGGAGCGTCGCCACCCAAACTTTTACAAGAAAACAATAATAGACTATGATTGTAAACTATGTTTATTACTGTTTTCTTGTACAAGCGGCGAGGCCACGGGCAATGACAGGGAGGGGGAGTGCACAGCACACTCCCCTTCAGAGTGCATGCGTGTTTGACCGGCTGTCTCGGGCCGGTCAAGCAGACATGCGCACTAGGCTCTCTCCATCCCGGCACTGCGTTGCCGGGTTGGAGACACCAGGTAGAGGCTCTCACTCTGTCTCGGAGCATCCTGGCAGGGCGCTACATGCTATCCTGATGCTGCTTTCATGCTGCCAGAAGCATGAAAGCAGCGTTAGGATTGGACGCAGGGCAGGCTGGAAGCCTGTGCCTGCAGTAGAGGACCGAGGAGCGGATTGGAGCGGCGTTTCGAGAAAGGTAAGGTTTAAAAAATATATATAGTATATATTTTTTTTTTGTCATCCCCGCCATGCGCCGTCCCCCCCCTTTTCCCTCCCGCGAGCCGCCACTGGAAAGGGGGATGTTAAATACCCACCTGGTAGAGTAGGGAGCGGACTCTAAGGGCCTGATTTAGATTTCAGCAGAGGGGTTACTCTATCATAACGGTGAAGGATATCCCGTCTGCCGAAATATAAATCCCATTATTCCCTATGGGGTTTATATTTCGGCGGATGAGATATCAGTTGCTGTTGTGATAAAGAAACTCCCAACCCCGGCGAAATCTAAATCAGGTCCTAAGGTGGTGACCATCTGGGAGCCAGGAGAAAATCACCTCCGCAAACCTATATCTAGTGGTTTCTAGGGGACCATGGTCCACCCAATCATCTACCTTGACCTTCCAAGAGATGCTAGGATGGGAAGAGACATGGTGGAAGACACTGCAAACCATGGATCACAGCACTAGAACAATTTAACACCCGCGGAAAGTCAATCAAACCACCATAGAGGTGGTAAAGCACTTGAAACGGCTTGTCAAGAAAGTGCTCAATCAGGAAAATATAGTTTGCAAGCACTGAGGTGACATGTTAGTGCCACCTGACAACCAGCCCCTTCTCCATGAAGAAGCCATTACGCCAGAGAATCAACTCACAGAGGACCATGGGATGCATTTGACCAAAAATAGAACCAGGGATCAAAAATTAAACCAGACGTACAGTGTAATATAACAATTCCATCGGACCCCCATTCAGAAGGCCAAGGGATAGCCGGGGGCTACTGGGCAACAGCTGTGGGGGTTGAGGCCTTTGCCACTGTCTTACTGTGGCTCTGCAAACTGGACCAAGTACAACCCTTTCTGCACTTGCATCTCAGAGGTAGCAGGGCGAGCAATCACAGGCTTTTCAGTTTCACTGTCGTGTGGGGGTTCTCAGGCTCAGGAATCAATACCACCACCCCAGCAAGAAGATCAATGGCGAGCCCAGTGCTCGCTCTTGTTAGAAAATAAAATGACTTTACTACAAAGAAAACACAGAATTCCACTACACAACCAATAGTGCATGAATCCCCAATTCACGGATTGTGAGTCATGTGGTTTCAGTAATCCAATTACCCCACCTCGTATCCCTTCGTGGGCCCCCCTCTCTTTGTACCCCATCAGGTTCCGAGTTAGAGGAACGGTCTATAGTTGTAGTTCGTGCTCCCTTCCCCTGTTTGGTTTTAGCAAGCAGTCTCTCAGGCCTTGGCTTCTAGTCTCTCACCCAGTTCATAGGAGCAGTGCCAGGCAGCGTTCGGCCGTTCTGTGCCAGTGGGATACCACCAGCCACGGGGTGCTTCCAGGCGGCACACAGCAGCCTCTAGAGAGCTGCAAGCAGCTGACCACCCAGCATGTCACTGGGAGCAAAGGCTTCTGTCGGTGACCCTCCTCTGGGCGCCTGGCTGTGGGTAGGGGCTCACTTCAACAACCCGGTGGGTACTAGACTCATGGAGCAGCTCCCTACCACACTCCAATTGGTACTTGACTCCCTGCCCGGCTCAGTCTCACATGTCTGTAAGAACTTGGCGCTTCTCTTTGAGTGTGGTAGCCACAAGCCCCCAAATGATGACTCTTTGGCATGGTGGACGGCAGTCGCTATCTTTGGCACATAGGGGGTCATTACAACCTCGGCGGTCTTGCAAAAAGACAGCCGAGACTGCGGGAGACAGAATACCGCCATTGCCGGCGGTATTCCTGGCTCCCTATTATGACATTTCCGCTGGGCCAGCAGACGGTAACTGTGTTACCATCCGCTGGTCCAGCGGAAATGTCACATCAACATTGCTGCCGGCTCGAAATAGAGCCGGCGGCAATGCTGATGTGCAGCGGGTGCAGTAGCACCTGTCGCGCATTTCACTGCCCGAAATTCAGGCAGTGAAATGCGCGACGGGGCTATGCCTGGGGGCCCCTGCACTGCCCATGCCAAGTGCATGGGCAGTGCAGGGGCCCCCAGGGGCACCCCAAGTTCCCTTACCGCCAGCCTTTCCATGGCGGTGTTTACTGCCACAGACAGGCTGGCGGTCGGGGACTCATAATCCCCAGGGCAGCCCTGGGGATTATGACCGCCAGGCGGAAGCCTGGCGGTATGTTGGAGGGGCCGGCGGTATGGCTGTGGCTATTACGCCACGGTCATAATTGCTGGCGGAACACCGCCAGCCTGTTGACGGTGTTACCGCCACCTTACCGCCAGGGTCGTAATGACCCCCATAGTGCCTTGAGGCAGTGACCGTGATTCTTCACAAGGCACCCACAGGCACCTCTCTGGTCACTTTGTCTTCTGGACTGCTCTCGACCCAAACGCACACATGGATAGTGCTGTGGTCATGCAGTCCGATTGTGGGGCACATGGGCCACCATCAGGCACTTACCCCAGCTTCAGTCTGGCACACGGCTCCTGGTGCCTTGGTAGCTGCAACGGGGATAAGTGAAGAAGTTCGCACTGCCCAATTTGGCAATACTGGGGTTCCTTCAGTGACCTTTCTTGGCGAGTCTCTGTCTCACGGACCCTATGCCAGTGCCAATTACAGCAGTCCCTTCTACGAACAGCTACTCCTGCAGGGTTGTCTCTTCCTTCCTTCCTCAGAGGCAGAATCTCTTGGCTCCAGGAGAGTCTAGTAATTCCTCCTCCAGGTGATGTCCCCTCGCCTCTGTGGAGTTTCTCTCCGTGCAGCACCAAACCTTGGCTGCACAGTAGTCCCAAAGTACTCTGCGGAGTACCCCTCCCACCCCAGTAGAGGATTACATAAAAAGAGGATTTGTATTCCAGGTCTGGAACAGGTTTGAATTGGTTTCTCTTTGATGTATCCTGTCCAGGCCACCTTCCAGCCCGGGTCTTTGTCTGCAATGCTGCTCTGCCCAGTAGGACAGTGTCCAGGTGGAGTGCCCACCAGAGAAGTTCAGAGAGGTGTGAGGAGGGTACACCCCGCTATTTACGACCCATCCGTGCAAAGATCAGGAAGAGAGAGAAGAATCTGTGCCCCTTTGAAGGACTCCTTCCCGAACAATGGCTACTGTAGGCCTCACCTGCGTCCCCGGCCACCCATCTACAGCAGCTGCAGTCAGAGCCGTTTACAGCCCAATGTACCAGGAAGGGCCCTGGCATTCTAAGGAAAGCCGGTCTCCTCTTTCTTCACCATAGCATCTGGTGCAGCCCGCTCCCTTCTAGGAGCTGCCGGCAATCCAACATGCTGTCCGAGGAAAGCGGCTCTCCTCCATCTTGTACTCTAGTCCAGGCTCCGGGCTTCCCAAATGCAACCCGCAGGCCTGCATCACTCGTCCACGGCACAACATCAATCTTAGCACACAAATACACGTACAATGCACCGGATGTGTCGGGGTTCAGGATGTCGGGGTCATCGTACGTAGAACTTCTTAGATGAATGGGCCTGTAGGTGCACGTGTCTCACAGGTAAAGAGGCCTGTCACTATAATTCACCAAACATGGTATTCTG
This sequence comes from Pleurodeles waltl, assembly GCF_031143425.1. Classification (NCBI taxonomy): domain Eukaryota; kingdom Metazoa; phylum Chordata; class Amphibia; order Caudata; family Salamandridae; genus Pleurodeles; species Pleurodeles waltl. Next base: position 84,841,057 of record NC_090444.1, read on the forward strand.
CTACCGCCACGGTCCATCAATGAAACTTGCGACAGGGACAGTTGTCCTCTGTAAAGCTTGGTACACCGCGTCTTGTTCAAGACAAGGTCCAGAGTCGATCATTTTTAAAGACCAGTCCTAAGCCAACACACGCCCAAGAGATTAGTGGGTGGCGTGAACAAAAATCTAAAACCTGGATCACACGTACCCGCAGCTCAGGCACGCAGAACAGGAGTCCCGACTGGACGTCCTGTCCCAACAAACCCTAAATAACAATAATAGCCATATCATTATAATTACTGCCACTTCTTAAGTACCAAGAACAGCTAAGGTAGAGGTGTGCACTCTATCAATGATCAACACAGTGGGATTATTATTCATATTTTTAGCCATAGGGCCTCAAGTGGCTACATTTGTTATGCAGAAAAGCCAACGAGAAGTCTTCCTTATTTCAAGCTTAAGTCCCAAATATCAGGACACTAAGTTGCTTTAATGTCATGTTCAATTTTGGTTATAATTGTGCTCAACTGAGAACTCTTACAATGTCCAGAGCTGTGCAGATCAGGCACCTAGACTGGGGTTCACACATGGTGAGGTGACAGCATGTTTACAAGCGGGGAACAATGCCAATGATGAGGTGTCAGCATTGTTTACTGAGGAGATGGGTGCCAGCTTCTGTCACAAGCAGAGGAGGAGGAGACAGCATGGTGTTTACAAGTGTTGGGGTGACAGCTGGCAATATCTTTACAAGTGTGGGCCTGTACCGAGGGGCTGATGTGATGTCAATAATGCTTACTGATGGAATGTAGAGACAGCTTCAATCACATAGAGGAGGTGACAGCTAGCGTTGTGTTTACAAGTGCAGGGGTGGCAGGTAATTGGATGTTTACACTTGAGATGAGGTGCCAGCTGGCAGCATGTTCACAAGTGCCACAGCTGAGCCATGGGCTGATAGGGGCAGGCAATAATATTTACCCAGCAGATGGGTGAGAGCTTCTGTCATATATAGGGAGGTGACAAGATTGTGTTTACAAGGGAGGAGGGGCAGCTAGCTAGATGTGTATACATGTGAGGAGGGGACAGCTAACTAGATGTTCATACATGTGAGGAGGTGGCAGCTAGCTAGATGTTCATACATGTGAAGAGGGGACAGCTAGCTAGATGTGTATACATGTGAGGAGGTGGCAGCTGGCTAGATGTGTATGCATGTGAGGAGGTGGCAGCTAGCTAGATGTTCATACATGTGAGTAGGTGACAGCTAGCTCGATGTGTATACATGTGAGGAAGTGGCAGCTAGCTAGATGTTCATACATGTGAAGAGGGGACAGCTTGCTAGATGTTCATACATGTGAGGAGGTGGCAGCTAGCTAGATGTTCATACATGTGAAGAGGGGACAGCTAGCTAGATGTTCATACATGTGAGGAGGTGGCAGCTAGCTAGATGTTCATACATGTGAAGAGGGGACAGCTAGATGTGTATACATGTGAGAAGGTGGCAGCTAGCTAGATGTGTATACATGTGAGGAGGGGACAGCTAGCTCGATGTGTATACATGTAAGGAGGGGACAGCTAGCTAGGATGAGGGACCATACATGTTAATTCACTATTTCAATTATCATAAAATCTTCGAATGCGTTCAAATCGTTGTTTCAATCGCTTCCATTAAAGATTCTTAAAATTGAAGAAATTTATATTTTCCCCAGCTCGTGTTTTGGGGTGCGGTCTACCTTCTCTCAAGCAGTGTGTTCAGTACTGCCCCAGTCGCTCTAGAAGGACCAGAATCTCCTTTGTTCCTCAGTTTTGAGAATTTGTAATTTATGCGATTGGACAATAAGGCTTTGAATAGCTTCGAACAATTTGCAGTAGTTGGAATAGTGAATTCTCTTTTATGGGGTGTTAATCAAAAGAAGAACTTGATTTGTGCGGGTAGAGCTTTCTATGGGGAAAGGGAGCTAAGATTTTCAGACCCCCAGGGGCGACGTTACCCCATTTTCCCGTCTACTGGGCTCAGATAGAACTTTACCAGTGGGCTGATGTGGCTGGAAATAATGTTTACTGGTGAGAAGGGGGGACCCCTATCGCACACACAGAGGTGACAGGTGACATGGTGGTTCCGTGATGTTTACACATTGATGGGACTTACATATCTAACAAAGCAATAGGTGATGGATTATTGCTTAATTTCGTGTTAGTTATTGGTTCTCAGCATCACTACCTTAAAAATAAATGTCATTCTCTGCTTGGTGAATTTGGCAAAATTCACACCTGTTTGTGACTGGTCACCTGGCTCTAAAGTCTTTGTTCAGATCTGGGGGCTGCAGGTGCTTCAGATTGACTCAGTGGCCACAATCAGTCCCCCGGGGGTACCATGGTTCGGTCCCCCGGGGTACCAAACTGAAGGGGCCAATTAATCGAATACACCTGGCCATGGAGGTGATGTTCGGGTGGCAGGGGCACTATTGGGACCTGGGGTGGCAACTGTGACTACTGCCTCCGGCGTGCAGTTGGTGAAGTAGTATGTAGGGTCAGGGCACCTACAAGCCTCTCTCCATCTGAGCTGTGAGGAGTGTGGAGACAAGAGGTCATGAAATCACAGTGAGCAGCATCAGGACATCAGTGCTCAGTTTCTGTCAGTGGTTGCAGGTGGTAGGCGCTGGCACTCATTTTTTTGGGACTGGGATTTATTTTTCATCATCAGACTTTGACCCAAAGGAGAAGAGAAACAGGCAGAAAAAGGGAGAAATGATGAAGTGGAAGAAAGGAAACCAGTCACTAGGAGAGAAATCAGGGACGGAAAAAAACGTACGAGAGTGAGCTAAAGATGCAGGGAGAGTAGTATGGTGGGAGAAAGAGGGTATAGTTTGAATCAAGAACAGACAGCCTGGGCACATGGCAGCACCCGCGGTGGGGGGGGGGGGGGGGCGCCAAAGACCACAGGAAATATTTGCCCCCCTTGCACTCTATTTCTTTTCTCAGATGTAGGGTGTCCTGGTCAGACACCTTCGCTGGTCCAGGCGTAAGGGCCAATTCTGAGTCAAAAGTAAGCATAAGGAACAGGCTCTGAGGGTCCAGTTCTTAGGCAGTTTTTGGGCACCGGCATGGATCTAAGGCAGATGAAGTGGTCTGCCACCTTCAGACATCAGAGCTCTGGCCAGAGAGGGCACTGCACTTTTTCCAGGCATTTCCTCAAAGCATGAGAGGCTGCGAGGCACTAAGGAGTCCAGGGATGTAGAAAACCATGCCAGGGAGTCCATTCTGTTTCAAGCAGCCCTCGCCTTAACTCAAAAGGGGTCTACATGTGGCCTCAGGGACGTGTATGGGGCACCACAGTGCTCAGACAACCTGTGCAAGGCTAAGGTGTCTCTAGGCAGGTCTGGCAGCAGGGTTAGGTCAGACTTCTTTTCGGACAGGGCTCCGAGCTGGCTGCGGACTGTGCCTAGAAGACTGTCAGGGCTGTAACTTCTAAGGGGTCTCTGAGGAGCCGGCCTGAGATTGCTCCAAGAGCGCAGAACTGCCCTTGCCCTATAGAGGTAGCCACAGTCCCCTTGGGTGGCATGTGCCCTCGGCAAGGACAGAGGCCACTGTTTCATGCACACCTGTGGGAGGTGACCGCTCCAGGTGATGCAGACATGAGGGCTCTACGTCAGGGTTAGCAGGCGCCTCTCATCGCTCAGGGACATTCGTAAAATGGCCAAGGCCCCTTGGTATCAATGGGTTTCCACCAGTGCTTAACTTGAGCCGGTGGTTGGCGCTGGGGGCCACCGGCACTTGATAACACACTAAGAGGGAAGAAGGAGAACGCAAAAGATGGAGAAACCGTCACAAAGGGAGAGAGCAGGAACCTGCAAGAGTGACAGAAAGGGCCGGGACTGTCTTGTAGTAAATTAAAGCGGCTTGAGGTAGACTCCAGATTAGGTAGCCTTGGTGTTCCGCGTGCAGGTGCTGGCTGAAGGCTTCTGAGCAGAGCTTTCGGCACCAGCACTTATCTTCCTACAAATTAAGCACTGGCTGCCACGAGCCATCGGCCTCCCCAAATCCAGACGAGGAGACAGCAATCTGTCTCCACTATGAGTGGGGGAAACTTTTCCCCATGTGCAAAAGGACCTTTTACTACATGGGGAGCAACCCAGTCATCATGGACAATCTCCTGGTTCGTCTGCGACTCTAGATTGCTGGGCTGAAAAAACACACACAGTAGGCCAGCACATAGCAGTGTGGAGGGCTGTAATGGCCATTAAGAGCCCTAAACCAGGGTTAAAAGCCGGAGCAGCAGAAACAGTGGCGGATCCTCCGTTTGGGCGGAGGAGCGTTGCCTCCCTGCCAGCAGTGGCAGCTGCAAAACCTTAACCAGAAAATCATAAACTTTGTTTATGATGGTTTTCTGGTAAAGGGGGCGGGGCCACCGGGGTGACGCGTACTGTGAGTGCTCAGCACTCCCCCTCAGAGCGCATGTGTGTTTGGCCGGCTGTCTCGGGCCGGCCAAACACACATGCGCACCAGGCTCTTTCCAGCCTAGCAACACGGTTGCTGGGCTTGAGAGAGCCTGCACAGGCTCCCAGTCTGCGTGGGAGCATCCACCCTGGGTGCTCCCAGCCAATCCTGACGCTGCTCTGAGCCAGGATTGGCGCTTGGCAGGCTGGGAGCCTGTGCCTGCAGCACCAGCGAGGAAGCAGCGGAGTGCAGCGACGGAAAAGGTACGTGATTAAAAAAAAAAAAATGTAATATTTATTTCCTCCCAACACCCCCCGCGCGCCGCCCCGCCCCTTCTAAGCCTGCAAGCCGCTCCTGAGCAGAGAGGGTCTATAACGAGGGAGTGGGCCTTTAACAGCCAGTATAACCTGAGGCAAAAGGGCCATAAAGCTATTAGAACATTCCACTACTGAGGACGGAATGTTCCAAACCGGAAAGGGGGAAACAGAAAGGCCGACCTTGGAATGTGGGAGCAGCAGGTCCATACCAGTCATTAATAGCCCTGAGCCATCCACTGTCTTCAATGGAGCGCCTGAGATTCCAGTGTTTCAGACACAAACGGGAGTGATGACGTCACAGTCAATTTTCCAAGGGGAGGGGCTTTCATGGGCACAAATATCAGAGTTGTTTTTTCCTCTTGCATTATTAAGCATTAGTGCTCGAAATAAATCAGGTGACACAAGCTTTTACTGCTAGAATGTCATAGTCTGGTGGTTACCATACGTAAAATAAGGGGTGATTGTTTTATCATAGGAGTGGGAGAGAAATTATTGCCACAAGGAGGTGAGAATTATTTTATTGTTCGAGTCCTCTCAGCGGCAGATAGAGTTTATTACTAAAAAGCCACAGTCACCGATTCTAAACACGGAGCGATAGCCGGAGATACAATTAATGGCCGGAGGCTAATGAATGTTTCACAGTGGGAAGCATCGGAGTAGGAAGGGAGAAGCCAGGCGTGGAGGAAGCATTCATCTTGGAGACAGAGAGAGCAGCCCCCCCTCCCGGCGCTTCTATCCATTACAGGCTGAGCTATTAACCCTCTAGAGGACGGGGACGCAGCCATCAGCAGGGAGCTGACCTGGGGGAGAGGCAGAAACTGAGGCAACTGGAGCACTCGGTGAGGAGACACGCAGGTGAGGATTGGCTGTGCTGGTGCTTAATTTGTGCCGGTGGTCGTAGGACTTAGTTTTCATCATCAAACTCTGACTCTGAACAGGAGAGAACAAGAACTGGCAAAGCCAACAGATCTTCCCAAAGCGAGTTCTATTGGCTTTGCCATTATTTGTTTTAGCCATGTCGTACAGCTGCGCATCATGGTTGAAAATTTAAAAAAAGGCTCAGAGGAGGGTCCAGTTGCATAGTGCTAGTTTTTTTTTATTAAGGCGGCTGGGAGGGCCACGTGGACAAAGGGAGTGAGAGTGTAAGGGACGGCCAACTGGAGAGTGGGGTGGGAGGAAAGAAGCAACACAGATCACGGAGGCTGGGAGGGGAGAAGCAACACAGACCACAGGAGGGTGGGAGGGAAGAAGCAACAAGGACCACGGAGAGTGAGGGCAGAAGCAACATGGACCACGGAGGGTGGGAGGGAAGAAGCAACACGGACTACGGAGGGTGGGAGGGAAGAAGCAACACGGACCACGGAGGGTGAGAGGGGAGAAGCAACACAGACCACAGGAGGGTGGGAGGGAAGAAGCAACACGGACCCCAGAGGGTGGGAGGAAAGAAGCAACACAGACTACAGTAGGGTGGGAGGGAAGAAGCAACACGGACCACAGAGGGTGGGAGGAAAGAAGCAACACAGACTACAGTAGGGTGGGAGGGAAGAAGCAAGACGGTAGACAGGGCAGGGGTGGAGGGAAGAAGTAACACAAACAATGGAGGTGGGGTGGGTGATAAGAGGCAACACGGACAAGAGGGTGGGAAGGAAGAAGCAACACAACCAGAAGAAGAAAGGAGAAGAAACATGATGGGACGAAGAATGAACAAAAGAAAAAAATAGTACCTCAATCACAGCGTGAGCAGTGGAAGGATACTAATCAAGATGAAGCAATCAGTAATTGGTCCATGCTCCACATGAAAGAAGAGGAAGTGAACTCGGCATGCATTGGTTAATTATGAGGCAGAAAATAAGAATGACCATGAATCCACGCGAATAGTTAGCAGCGGGTGGGCTTCAGGTCCCTTGTAGAAAACAGTATTTTTTTGCAAGCGAGAAAACATGCACCATCGCAGGCGAGACCTAAAAAGGCAGAAAAATAAAGTAAAAAGGAGTCCAGGAAAGATAGCAACACAGTAAAAAAGTAGTAACGTTGCAGGTGGATCATGGTCCCAAGTGCAGGGAAGGAAATGGGCCCCTTGGTGGCTGTCAGAATGATAATGTGCAGCAATAATCAGGGATCAGTGGTCCCCTCAGGCCTCTGGGCCCCAGTGCACTGCACCTGCTGCACCAATGGAGACTACGCCCCTGGGACAAAGGGAGAAAGCATGGATGAAAAAGAACCTGCAAGAATAAGATAAAAAAGAGATACGAAGTGTAAGGTGATGAAACAAAGAGGCACGAGCTAATGGAGCCAAAATTAGGCAGCCTTGACATTTGGTAACCCTGTCATGTGGCAGAAGGGTGCCTCCTAAGAAAACGTTTGGCCTGCTGCATTTATGTTTCTGCAGAATAAGCAACGGTTACGGTATATCCTTGTGCCTGTTCACAAAAAACCCCCAGGTGAAGTGAGAACCTTCAATGCCGGCCTGGTTGGAGATGGTCCTCTCCCCATCACCAGGCAGACATTGTCAGCTCCATTTGTACAAGTGCGTCCTGACTTCGCCATCATGACTCCAGCTTCTCCACCATGCACCCCGGTGACCTGGGAGCCCACCCTGCACACTCCCTTATATTTAGATCAAGTTTATCACTTTTTTCAGAAGTGTTATGTAATTAACAATTCCTCCTTTCTCAGCTCAGCAGGGCCCATAACTTTGCACCTTCACTGGAGAGCATTTTTAGGTCTGGCCTTGAGACAGCTTTGCCTAGACCGACTATTGCTTTTCCTAAAAATGTATTTAATAAATATTAAGAGGGGGTTTTGGTCAGTGTGCATAGTCCATTGGTCTGTTAAACAGTCATTCACATTTTGCTTCCGCCCACCACAGCATGGGGCCACTTACATCCCACTGGCTCCCTTTCCTGTCAGTCACTGCACAAATTGATAGTACACAAAGGGAGAGTATAAGGGAGTAAGAAAAGGCACCCATCGTACTCGACTCCCCAAACACAATACTAAGTCACAAAAAAGAGTACGGGGTTTTTGGAAATATAAATGGATTGGAAGTGTGCTAATTGCGTCACCATGCCAGTCCTAAATCTCAACTAGAGATACAACGCGGGGTGGTTCACGGTCTGTGGAGAGGGATTTCCTTTACGGACTAGGTGGTCTCACACACTATATAGTGTCATGCTTCATCATATGACCACCTAGCCCCACCCAGGTAGGGCAGTACCACCTGGGCGGACTCAACCTCGCTGTTAAAGGAACAGGAGGGAGTGCGTAAATTTAGTTAGATTTCTGGAAAAATAGGGATCCAGCTATGCTATGGGAATAAAAACACCTACTCAGATACCAGGGTGAGTTTTAATAGAAGGTTCTGTGTGGTGTGTTTAAAAGGGAATGGGAGACCAGTGTGAGAACAATGACTCACAAGGTCACCTATCTAGCCGACATGTTTCTGCCCTTGTGATTGAGCTATGGAGGGTCTCTGGGCATTCATCAGGGCGTTGGATCCCTGTTGCGGATGCTAATAGCGCGCTGCAGTTTAATTCGCAATAGGAAAAAACGTGGGAAGGGAAGGAAGGGCCTACCTTAGCCAAGGGAATACCTGGGGAGAACCCTAACAATAAAGGCTACTAGCCTCTGGTATCCTGGAGAGGGAGCGTCCCCTTATAGTCAGACTTGCATCAAAGGTGGGCGCTCGCTGTGCGCCTATACCGACCTCTCTGTCAGGACCGCTTGGGTGCAAGTCTGACTATAAGGGGACGCTCCCTCTCCAGGATACCAGAGCCTTTTAAACACACCACACAGAACCTTCTATTAAAACTCACCCTGGTATCTGAGTAGGTGTTTTTATTCCCATAGCATAGCTGGATCCCTATTTTTCCAGAAATCTAACTAAATTTACGCACTCCCTCCTGTTCCTTTAACAGCGAGGTTGAGTCCGCCCAGGTGGTACTGCCCTACCTGGGTGGGGCTAGGTGGTCATATGATGAAGCATGACACTATATAGTGTGTGAGACCACCTAGTCCGTAAAGGAAATCCCCCTCCACAGACCGTGAACCACCCCGCGTTGTATCTCTAGTTGAGATTTAGGACTGGCATGGTGACGCAATTAGCACACTTCCAATCCATTTATATTTCCAAAAACCCCGTACTCTTTTTTGTGACTTAGTCACTGCACAAAGCCTGAGCACAGTGTTCACATTTAGCTAAAATGTGTTCCATTTACTTGCAAATCTGGCTCAAGGCCTGCTTTGTTTTATTTATTTGTTATATTAACTTTAAATATCAGCTATTGATTGTGCATCCGTTTTGTAGGTTAGGTTAGTAAATGTTTCAGAGACATTGCTGCTGCCTGTGATTTGAGTACTTGGCTAGATGGTGATTTGCTCTTATCTCCTTTTAAAATAATAATAACAAAATGCCTGGCATAGCTGGAAGATTTATTTAAAAATCATGACTAGTTCAATGGTTTTTAAGTGTAAAATGTCCATTGCAACCATAATGCGTCAGATTTAGGCGTTGGACTATGTCCTTTTTAGGGTCGAGCCTGCGTTGCATGCGCTCACGCATGCGTATTGCAGCGAGGCGCTTTAGTTATTAGAAAAGGGCTCGGAGCCCTGTCGACGTCACGTCAGTGTGTTTTATTGGTTTGTGGGCTTGCCTAGTAAAATCTGCTTGCTTTCATTAGTGGAAGGCATGCAGACGTCCAACGCGATCAGCTCTAACATGAGCAAACGCGAGACCCGTTGCATTGCAAATGCTTGTTATTTTTTGTGACATGTTTTCAATAAGCACATTTAAAAAAAAAAAGACCACACCTGCTTGAGAAGGACAATATTATTGGCTTTGTCACTGTTAGTTAACTAATAGACATAGGACCCTTGCTTCCACAGAGGTAGCATGTTATTGAACCTCCTTGCGGCTATTCTCAAATGTCCCTTCTGCTTCCGGCTTTTTGCCAAAGATTCACTTTGCACCAGTGCTTAATTTGTAATAAAAATGTGCCGTGCCTAAAGCCCTCCTCTGAAACACGCAGCTGCTGCATTTACCTGTGCGAGCTCGGAATCCTGAGGCAGCTCAATGCTGAAGCCATCTCGGGCCTTTTAATCCATTTACAGCCCCTCTCTGCCCCTTCGCCTCACTCTTGCAGCTTTCATCTTTCTCCTTTTGAGACGCTTTTTCGTTTTTCTCTTCCTCTGTCTTTCCCATATGTGTCTTTTGCTCGCAGTAAGTTCTTGAGGCAGAAAAATAAGTGCCGACCCTCAAAAATAAGTGCCGGTGCCCTGCACCGGGAACCACCTGCACAAATTAAGCACTGCTTTCCACACAAAACATGAATTTATACTCCTATTGATTTATTCACACACAGTATTACACCAATAATATGTAATATTTCTGGTTAGTAACTCTGCTCACAGTCGCATTGAGTGGTGGTCCCAGGACAGAGTGGCACGTAGAGTTAGTGACTACCAAAAGCCCGTACATTTATGAGTTTTCGCAAACATCTTCATAGCCCATTTCCATCATGGACATCAATGAAGATTTACTCCAGCAGAAGACATGCGTAAACCTGTATCCAACATGGAAATGGGGAAGGTGTTGATCCCCAGGTAAATTATATTCCTGTAGGTAATTTAAAAAATCATCTGGATATGTACTTTTGGTGAGAATTTTACACATGCGTAAATGACCGCATCACGCATGCCTAATACCTTATGGAAGTGAGTATGCCTTAAAAGTTGCGACTGTTGCAACCGCCTAGGTAAACTGCGTTTTTTTTAGAATTCATAGACAGTGTAAGTCTTCTCCAAACATAGGTCCAAACCTATGGCAGCAGATTTATACCCCTTTTCTGAACTGGCCTTCTATGCGCTACTCGGGTAAACTTTCTTTATTCCCTCCTATGCTGCTGTGTCGACCTCCCAATCACTGCATCACAGCGCTCTGCCCTCTGGCAGCTCACCACTCACCTCTCTAATGCAACCTTACTATCGTACCCCTCAATATTATGTCAATATTGTGTCTCTAGCAGAGTCCTCTTTTTTATTTCTCTATTTTTGTGGTTTTATGTAGAGTGGACTAAGTCAGTGGCGGCTTTTGGGCGCTGTACAAAGTGCAGATACAATCAGATCCATTGTAGTGCAATCCTACAAGAAGCCACTCACATTGTTACTCAGTAGAATAATCCATAGCTACACAAAGTTGAGAAGTACATCTGATAAGATACTTCTTAAAGTAGCAAAAAGGGAGAGAAGGAAATAGAAAACTATCTCTTGAATTGCAGAAATGTTAGCTATTCGGCCAGATATTCTGAGACCTTGCAGTGTGAGCTTCTGGCAACATCATCTTCAGGTCACAGCCATTCCTCTTGGCGGCCATTTTTGTGGCCACAACAAGAAGTGGAAAAGAGTGACAGACATGTCACAATACAATAATTGTTTCCCGGAAGATATAATTCCTATATCAACAAATAATCATAGATGCGCCCTCTAATATAGCACTATAGCATGCTGCCGAGGGTTGTTCTGGCTATTAAAGGTCCAGGACCTGAGTTATAGGCCTGCCACGGGCAGACGGAGAGGGCCTTTAGCAATGGGATATAGCCCGGGGCTGAAGGGCTATAATGCTATTATAATCTATGGGATTCTGAAATCCCTCTATAAAAAACCTGTCTCTAATTTCTTTATAATGGGTGACTTGTGACGCACCAAGTCACTCATTACAGGAATGATGTCAGAACTCGACTGTAATAATCGATTAAAGTTCGAGTTTTAATGTCACAGTACCTGTTGCCAGGGCCAGCAGCTGAGGAGAACGGCAGGTCACGAAGCATAATTAAACCACGAATTTCATAACTTTATCAATGGTCATGGAACTCCTCGGTGACTTGCAATATCCTTATAATGTACCATTATCCAATATATATTTCACCCACTCACTGTGGAATCTTCCAAGTCAAAAAAAGAAAAAAACTGAAAGGCAACCACTGGAAAGTTGAAGCAGAATGCTTATTCTGGCTATTATTAGTGGCTTAGCGAGGATGCCAAGGGCCGTGGTGCCAGCAAGGAAAACGGCCCCTTCGACTGCTGCTGGGGTAGCTAGATACAGCATTTATCAGGGTTCAATGGACGTGTCCCGGTGCCACTGCACCTGTTGCACCAATGGTAGCTAATCCCCTGGCTTTATTAGCCCGCAGCCCCCAACATTCCAATGTTCTAATTGGTATTCCAAGATTCCATGCCCTGCTCCTTTTTCACATCCCAGTCTTGAATCTTGGACAATGACCTAAAAACCTTTGACCTTCTCACCTCAAGAAACATAATAAAATGACTCTGTCTTCGTCAGAGATTATATGTCCATCTCTAAATGCAGAAATATCATTTCTGAATCACTCCATCCATCTCCTCATGCGAACACAGGTTTCCCGGGCACTGGAAGAATTGTTTGAGGGAGAGGGAAGGCCAAGACTTGTAAACTAGCATTGACAAATGGTGGATCAGGAATGGTAGGCTTTCCCTCACAAGGGGTGCTGTGCGGGGCTCTCGCTGCGTCTGTCGCACCAGAACCCCTGGGGAGAGAAATAAATATGCCCTCAATGGATGTGTTTCATCCAAGGCACTCAGTTAAAAGTCCCAACCCTTATTTTCACGCAAAATGTGCTTTATCCATGAAAACCAGTGGTAAGTCCCACGTTTTTTTGCCCAACTTCACAACTCCTCCCACTGTCCAGTCGAAGGCGGGGGGCAGGGTGCAACAATATTCTCTGGAACCAAGAGGCCCAAATAACGGAATGCGCTTTTCTCGCAATTAAAATGCGCTTGTTACATTTAAAAAAAATTCCCACTTCTGTAAATGTTCATTCTCTTTCTCTCACATTTGGTGTTTCTGGTCTCTACACCAGTGTATATTCTTTTTTTTTTTAACACAGACCTCCAATCCCAGCGTACACCTTCCCAACAGCCCCCTCAGTCCCTAGCACCGTGACTTCTGTGTGCCTCCCTGATTGCTGATAGGCCCAGTCACCTTAACGCGGAATCCTGGAGCCACATCCTGTTTGGTCATTTCCTGGCCTAGCCGCCGCTGAAAGCCCGCTTACTGTGCAATCCTTGCACAGCGATGCTGAGCACTGCAACCTGCTCATGGACAGCCAAGATTTTTGTTCTCAGTGAGGGGGATCGGTTGCCAAGTCCAGTTTTTGGAGAACTTCTGGAGACTTACAGTGGTACAGAGGAGACTGCGATCGATAGGACCAGGCAACTCTTGGAAACTTTCAATCTGGTCTAGCTCCCGCTCTCAGGCAGATTTCAAGCAAATACATCTCCTTTGTAAAAATAAAGACTGTGAGCAAACGAAAGCAAGATCTTGAAAAAACACATCTTGCACAATAGAAGAATATGCTGTAGGCTGTAAAACATTAAAGGCAGCTATGCCAATATGCCTTCCTTCTTAATTGTTCGGTTTCAATTTTTAAACATAGCAGCAGGCAGAGGCCTTACAATGGTATTGTACATAGTGTATTTGTGTTTTAAAGTTAATTACGACAAACCTGCCACCCTTAGAAGCAATATATGTGTCCCATCCTGGAGCAGTAAAGGCAACGATACACTACACACAGTACCATTCTGAGATGGCCACTCAGTAAACATCACACTTGGAGGCTATCTTCAGATACTATGGTGTATCACTTTTGTACTGCTCCAAGGTGGCCAATACAATGCTTTTTTAAAATGTGTCCATCGCCATCTTGGAAAAGTATAACAAAGATACATTATGCAGCAATACCATTCAAAGATGGGAGCATAGTATAGATATGCTGGCTGCACAGAATGCAGCAGGGTACAGATGAAATGAGCAACAACATAGCAACCCGTAGGACTGGGTTTGTCAAAGGAAGTACCAACACCAAAATACTTGCTTACTACAGAAATCTGTGAGTTTCCATGTGCCGCAAGCATTGGCAAAGTCAGTAGATTTGAACTTGGCAAGCTGCTGCAATAGTTATTTTTTAGATTTTTAATTGCATGCATAGTCTACAAAAATAGGAAAAAAGAGAACATACAACAATCTAAAAATGGCCGCCAAAATCCTTGCAATAAGAATTTTAAATAAAACATTCTGTAATGTGTGTCATGTTACTAGTGATTTCTTTATGTAACAAGCATTTCAATTATACCATGAATTTTAATATTATTAATAAATGTATTAAATTATATATAAGGAAACAGGTATAATTCACTACCTAACAGAGCACTTAAAATGAAGCAGCTACACGGTTACAATGTCACTTAAAAACTTCATAAAAGCAACAGTAAAAAGGAGACAGAAAATAAATCACCGTTTAATTGGGCACCCAAAGGGCAGGCAAAATAAATAATTGGTGTTCAAAGAAAAAAGAAAAGAAAAGAACAGTTGAATCAGAGTTGTCACTGAAGAGAAAGAAACAATTTTAAGTGGTTGTTAGCAAACTGAGCAGACTTTATGCAATCACTAAAGGTGAAAGGAGGCACTAGGCTGACTCACTGCCCCATGCTGTGTGCTGTGGTGGGTGGAATCAAATGTGAACAAGAGTTTAACAGACCAGTGGATGAAGCACGCGCTGTAAAATCACCGCTATGTATGCATATTACGTATGATTTTTAAAAAACAAAAACATAGTTTGGTGAGGCACCTAAAGCTGTCTCAAAGACTTAACCTAAAAAATACCTATCTGCAGGTATTAATGGAGTTTAATATTAATCCACTCTTAAAGGCCTAATGGCAGTAAAATGTGATTTTCATAATAAATATGTTAATCCTACTGCCTTTTTTGTACCTTTTCATAATAAACTGATCAGACATGGAGTTTCTGACATAACTTTTCCAAATAAACCAATCAGGTAGTATGTACAAAACTAGAGTTGGCAAAACAATAATCAACCCACTCACAAGGATTCTCAAAGTACAGCTCATCTCCCAATAGGGTTTTGTCAGAGGGGTAAACATCGCCAGAATTCTTGCCTATTACAGTGATATTTGAGAATCCACGCAACGCAATACCGGTCTACAGGCTTTAATACACTGAAATGACAATCCTCCCTTTCAAGACCTATTCATTTTAAACCAGATGTTCACAATGAACAAGCCAAGCCTCCTACATTTGTCATAACCTTTCATAATAAACAGATCAGACCTATGGCATGTGACATAACTTTTCCAAAAGAATCGATCAGCATGTAACCTTTAACACTTTGTCACCATAACCAGAGGAGGGACTCTGTATTGCACATACGTGGGCTACCGTCAGGCACACATTCATAAAATGAGCAATATAAGCAAAATTACAAATGGCATAACAATATACAAACCCTCCGAAAAGGACCTAACAAGAACAATCACACTGCAATTCTTCAGCTCTTAGTGTTTTTAAGAGGTGGTAAGCAACACCAAAACCCTTACCTACTCCAGTAATTAGTGAGAGTCCAGGTTAACAAAGTACCAGATGATTGCCTTCAACATAAGTAATAACACCGACCGTTAAATGCCTATAAGCTTTAAGAAGTGCACTGCACAAAAAATTGGTCAGGCCTACTACCTTTGTTGCAACTTTTCCATACCTATCAGACCTACAGCATCACACGTAATTTTTACCAATGAGTCAATCAGGCCTATTGCGTATATCAACTCGGGCCACTGAATTCCACATAAGCTTTCATACAAGGCAAACCTCAGGGACACAGTCAGAACATTATAGATACATCAACATTATAGTTGGCAAAACAATGGTCAGCCACTACTAAGAGGGTAAGGGTATACAAAGGGTCCAATTGAAGTGCTTCCCGTGTCAATTGCCTGTTCATGCGATGGACGTGGGAACTCGAACCGGAGGAAATGGTCCCTAATCTTCCAAACTTGGCGTAAACTAGCTGGTATATGGTAGGTACCCACTTGTAACAATAACATTAAAGCAACCAATTACCAATTACTCTTGAGGGTTCCTTGAACTATTCGAAGACATTTCTCAAAGAGTTATCCAAATTGAAATTTATTCAGAAGAAATAGATCAATTCCATATTGTAGTTGATTGATTAAATCATAGGACAGAGTGAAAATTCAGCCAGCCGACACATGTTTCGCCCAAAGGGGTGCATTCACCTGGGCTTTCTGGGCCATATCTATCAATGAAGAAGAATAGAGTAACGGTTGACATTAGAAATCCACGCAATAGGGGTGCCAAGGTTTAGAGCAATCCCTGATTGAAAGTTAAAAAAGTGGTGAGGAAAGAAGATGATCAAATGGTGGTACCTAGAATGAAAGTGAAAACTTAAGACCGCAAGTTGTGAACTGAGTGGAGAGAAAAGGTATTATATTAAATAATTCAGATCTGTGACTAGGTGGTGGTGCCAGCACCGCAGAGTATTAATATACAAATGAACCGTCACCCTGGATTAGGGTAGAGTAAGAAGTTAAACGATAGAATAACTGACACAAAAGAATAGCATACCATAAAGATACATTTGAACCTCTAAGGTTGTCCTGAACAACCATTAACACAACAACTATTCCGAAAACGAAAACATGAAGAAAGGGACATGTATCTCTTGTTGGACCAGTATCAAGAGATAACAATTCCAATCTAACGACAGTTTTAGAGCAATATTTTAGTGATGCGTGAAACGACATTTTTGCAGTTGTTGTTATCGGGTATTTGTTCATACAGATATTCAAAGGTGCTAATTTTCCCATTAAAACGCATCATTACTAAGAGGGTAAACAAGGATTATCAAAGTGAAAATGTTCTACCCGCGGTGTTTGTCAGTGAGGGAAACCAGAGGGCGAGACAGAATATAAGCCCCCTGCTAATTCGTGAGATAAAACTCTGTATCAGGGCTTCTGTTACTTCAGGGCCTTTTCTCGTGATTTAGGATGTCCTGTTGAGTGGGAACACAGTGGGTCTGTTATATATACAAGAGGATTTTGATACTGAGAGCAGCCGTAAAATCCAGATGAAACTCTGGGGCAAAATGAGAAATTACATGGGAACTGTATTTGGAATTATCAATTCCCCCTCTTATTCCTCAGTGGAACCTCAGGGCCCTACCAGGGGACTACCAGTAATTGCTCTTAACTTCCCCCACTTGAATTACCGGTAGCCCCAGTGTTAGCAACTCCGGGGGTCAGAGGGTAGGAAGATTTGACAGAGTGATAACAAGGCACTGAGAACAAGAGACCCTGAGATTTTTGGGTGAAAAGTATGCGTTCTGATGCACAATACCATTCCTGCGCAATTACCCCACGCAACGGTCACCAGGCTTTTGCTGGTGGTATTGGCAGATGTTTTCTGCCTTTGATGTGGTTTAAATGGTCAGCTTTGCAGTACATCCACATCAACCAAGTAATTCTACCAGAATACTTATAATATGTGCCAATGGTAAAATGCACAGAAATTTAGTTTCAGTGTATTCTTTTGCCATTTATAATGGAGTTTTAGAGAGCCCAAGTAGAGTTAACTGAGTTACTGTTGATGTTCTTCAAGGGGTGGATGCAAAATACATGCCGAACCTTTCCTTGGGCAGCCATCTTGTCTAGTCATTTGGGTCTACTAGACAACTTTAATGTTAAGCACATGCTTTGTTCTCTTTTTTTGTGAAGAACATCCTCATATTACTCCTGAGCCCCTTCTTACAAATCTCATCTCACCGCCACTTGTTCTCTAAACACAGATCAGCCAGAATACGTTCAGCTCCTCTACTATATTTAAACCAGGTGGTGCTTCAATGTTCCCACTATTTGTCCTCCTATCTTTTCTACACATCATGCAGGCCTTTTCATAATGTGTCAGTGGAGACCTGACATGATCGTAGTTTCTCTGCTCTGCACTGCCCATGTCCTTTAAAGTGAGGAGAAGTGCAAGGGGGAAGGTTGACCACAGAATAGGAGGACACAATGCTCAAAGCAAGTTCTCAACTACGATTCACAGAGTGGTTCCACTGGTTACATTTTGCTATATTTACCCTATTGCCCACCAGCCATCACAGGGCCCTGTTACCGCCCTGGGCAGAGAGTTAGGAGGTCACTGGGTAACCCCACGATCCAGCTCCTCTGTGCTGACCCACGTTTCTTCGACTCTACATGCTAGTATCTGAGGTTGACTGCACATCTTCTTAGATGTCTCTTCTTAGGTAGCTGAATGTGAAATGAATGTCAAGAATCACTTGTACATTACCGTGCTGCTCGCCTCTATTTAAACTCCTGCAGTGGCTAGAGAGACTCCTGCGTCTCTAGGTCTTGCTTTCAAAAACTGAATATCTATGGTGACTGTTTGCATTTTTTTTATTTTTAACCTTGTGCTCTATTGGTACTTTCGGCCTGCCTGGAGAGGCAGGCAATAGGTCCAGGGGTGAGTCGTAACTGGGTACCCATCCCTGAGTCGCGAACAAAACGCTGCTCTTTTCTTGTGCCCCTCCAGGTCTCCTGCAAGCAGTATGAGGTGGCGAACATACCTTGCACCTCCTTCGTGACGATTTGCTGGGAATATACAGTGCAAAAGTTACCGCTACTGAAGAAGATGCAGTGAAATTTCAGCACATGCTTCCTCACTAACATTCTAATGTTCTCCCATTTGCACTCCTTCCAAGCGACTACATTTGTTGGCACTGTCAAAAATGATATTCCTTCCCCGCCAGTCCAGCAAAGGCTTTGAAAAGCTTGAGCATGCTATGGACCCTCACAGGCCACCATAGACTAAGTAATGTGAGACCACACCAATGAGCCCGGAAGAGGTCACTGACTGAGGACCAAACATGCACATCCTTTGAACCCACTCAGCAGCGACACTGTGCCCCCTCCCCCAGCCCACCCCAGTGCCTTGAGACCCTAACGGGTGAGTAGTGCGCTTAAGAAATTACTTGATTGATTGATTGATTGTGCTGTGGGTGAGTTAATCTTCATTTGTAGACACTACGCCATGCATCGGGTTACAGAAAATGACCACTTAACAGTACTCATGTTCTGAAATGATCTTTTGTCCTGGACCTTGCTATGTACTCTCAGAAGATGGGACCAGCTGGGGAGATGCCCAGGGAAGGTTTCCCTCTCTTAAACCAGAGTGGATTTGTGTCTGCGTCGTCTGTGATATGGCTGGAGAAGCATTACGACAGTCACAGGCAAGAATTCATGTACTCGATCTAAGACACCCAGAGAGCACTAAAAGCGATGGATGGAATGCTTGAATTAAAAACCGCAGATCAGCCCTTGTTGGGCCTCGTCAGTGATGGGCAGCTCGAGTCCCAGGGATCGGGTTCCACCTATGGGCATGGCCACACCACTCAGGGAGACTGACCTACACCAGACAGAACAAAAATCGAAGAATTGGACAACACCGGCTATTAAGGAGAACATTGAAACTAGAATTACAATCAGCATTTATCTATTTAATTTACCTGATAAATTTATTTTGCTCCTGATCATCAGTGGTATAGGTGCCCTTCACACAGTAACATAAACTGTGAAGCAGGATCTTACAAAACACTAGTAAAAGCAAAGTAGAAGGGAGTCAGAAGGTGCGGAGAAGGTGCAACCAGAGATAAGAAGGGTGTAGGGTAAGGGAATAGACCGAGGAATGAACGGATGAGACGTGGAAGAGAGAGCAATGTGGGCATGTGGGCAGGGTGGCACGG
This sequence comes from Pleurodeles waltl, assembly GCF_031143425.1. Lineage (NCBI taxonomy): Eukaryota > Metazoa > Chordata > Amphibia > Caudata > Salamandridae > Pleurodeles > Pleurodeles waltl. The sequence goes on from NC_090444.1 coordinate 84,860,430, forward strand.
GAGCCACAGGTATTGGGAAGAGCGGCGAGGGGTTAGGAGGGAGGTGCAGGAGAATGGGTGAGGGCAATAGGAGTCGGGGACTGGAAGACTGAAGGAAGAGGGGTGGATTAATACCTGAACCATGGATCAATTCAAGAGTAAAATATGTCAGCCTTATGTTGAACCTGGGATTCCTAGGCCAGGTACAGTTTAAATAGGGGAGTCTTCAGTAGATGACAGAAGTGATTCTCAGTTCCCCCGGGAAGGAGTTCCGGAGGATGGGGGCAGCTCCTGAGAATGTCTGGCGTGGGGCATGTGAGGTCGGAAAAAAGGGGATTTCTAGAACAATGGTCCCTTTGCTTCTGAGTGTTCTAGCGCCTCCCGAGATCCCCAATAGCTTGACCGGATACGGCGGGGCTCTTAAGTGGACTGGTATGATTTTATTTTCTATAGGAAGCGAGTGCAGTTTAATAAAGATGGGTGACGTGGTTGAATTCCTTTGAAGAGGATAACAAAACGACTGACGTGTAAGACAGCTTTGAGAGGCATAAGGGCAGACTTGGGGGACCCCTCCAGAGCCATATTACTAAAGTCCAGGGTGGAGAGATTTAGAGCTTGCGCTGATCTGTTCATAAAAACTATTGGCTTTGCCAATGTTTTTCCCCTTAGATTGTCTGTGTAAATGCACGTGCTTTTGCACAGACCACCCCTGAATTTATTTTATTCTTCTTTTAAGAAAATACATTCAAAGATGACCTTTGCGGTGGTGTGTGCATTCGCGATCATTGAATGGATTTTTTAGAACAGAAAAAAACATTCAAAGTTGTTCTCTGCACATCTGTGTGCATACACATGCCCTGTCGGCCACCATAGAATATTTTTTAAAAAAATGATTTAAGAAGGCCTCTGGAAGGTAAGGCTACATGTTCTGATCCCTAGATTGTTAAATTTATTCTTCAATATTTTTTTCCTTTGAGTCGCCCGGGCTGGGCAGATACAAACCACGTGCTCCAATGTCTCTACGGCCAAGGGGGTTTAATAAAGAGGGCCCTGGAGTGGTGGAAGGGGGAGCTGAGAGGAGAGAAAGAGAAGGAGAGAAAGTAGTCTCTCAGATGTACTGCAATATCTGACCTCAGCAGTAGAAGGATACACGCCATTTAGTTAAAATATGGTGAGACCAAAATGGTCCTGTGCAGAACAAATAATTAATGTAGGAAGCAAATCGTTGGACTAAGGAGCAGGGAGGTGAGATAGACAAAAAAGTCATCCAATCATGAGGAAGGGGCTGAACCAAGGTTCACTTTGTATACTGTATTGTTCACAGTAGGTCTTCAAAACGACCGGTTAAAGCTGTCTGTAGGCAAGACCAAAACATTTAAAGTGTTGCTCAGGAAAGGCAAACTGAAGGGAGAGACAAAGAGGTGAAGAGAGACGTGATTCCTCCTCCTGTCCGCCTTCAGAACCTCTGCCTTTTACACTCTTGTGGCCTCAGCTATCTGGTGTCCCACTGAAAGTTACAGACACTGATTTTTAGTGGTGAGCGCAAAGCGCTCCGTTCCTCTTCTAATCTCCCTTTAGGGGGATTTTAATCACACCCATGTTACGTCAGTCACTGTCATTGGTTTGTGGGCTTGCCTTTTAAAATCCGCTTGTTTTCATTTGTGAAAGGCATGCATAAGTCAGTAGGATTTGGAACAAAAAATCTGCAAAACCTTCTCTTCTCATGAACACTTTCGCAAAATGGAGTTTTTGCTAGAAAATACTGGTAGCAATTGAAGCTGCACGGGCTCACTGATGTCACTAGTTGTGTACTTCCGGTGGCAGGCGCTGAGTTGAAATCAGTACACAGTACTCTAAATAAGGAGGCATCTTTCCAGGTCTTCACCAGCTGCAGCAACAAAATGCAGCAGCGGAGACAACGCTTCTTCTAACGCATGCGCCATAGTGACCAGCGCAGTGCAAAGTCAAAGATTTGGAGTGTTCGCGAGCCAAAAACATTAGTCATGAAAAAACGAGAAATAGATGTGGCTAATGTGTTATTTTCCACATCACAAAATGACCTTAATTAGGCAACAAAATGCAAGATTTTGTTTTTCATGCTCAATTACTCTGGGGTTTGGAGGGCTTAAACACAATGGGCATTGGCAAATCCAACAGGTCTTGACTTGTATTGCAGCATTGATATAGTGCTTACTATACTTAAGTGGGGCCTCTAAGCACTTGCTTATATGAGCAGCAAGCTATGCTATTTAGGCTGGGGTAGGAAGGGTGTTGTCTGTTTTTTTGTGATCGTATGAGGGAAGTGCTTCCATGTTCTGTGTGATGACCACCGAGGTGCAGTTATTGCGTTATGAGACGCAGCGTTTAGCCGTGCGGTGGATGAAGAGGCGTCAGGGACAGGCGCACGGTTCATTGTTTTCAGTACGCTGACAACTCTGACCAGCTCTGCAGGTTCTTTTATGGAATTTCTTATGATCATGGTCGGCTTAGGTGGTTACTGAACTGGGTTGTCCAACCTGAGATTTTGTTTAGGTTTTCGGTCCTCCTGGGCAGAAGTGGTTGGAGAGAGAGAGGTGGTGGGGAGATCTGCTGGGATGGTGGTGCTAGCAAGTGCAATAGTTATTTATTGATCGCAAGCAAGTTTAGAGATAGGATTGCCTAATTGTTTTTAAAAAAGGAAACACCACCTAATACAGGCAGCTGTAGGCTTGGAATAACATTTTTAAATAAAAAAAAAAGTGACTGGTGCACATACTTTTTACGGAACAGCATGGTTGCTTCCCAGCACGTTGGCGCACGTAGCACAGGTATAGAACCCATTTCTAGTTTGAATGCACATGACAGGGAAATTATTGGCTTTGAATTAATGTAACCTGAAGACATAATCTAAACAGACAAGAATTTCTAAAAATAACAGAAAAGATAAAGACTGCAAATAAAAAAATAAGCATTGGCAAAGTACAGATTGGCTTATCGGCCCTAACACTAAAGTTTACTTTTTTTAGGTGGGCGTGCACTAAACGCCATCACTCACAGTGCAAAAGAGCCAATGGCTAAAATGGGATAACCCACTGCCTCTTGCTGTACGCGGTGGGTGGAAACAAAATGTGAATGACAGCTGAACAGACTAATAAATACAGAGGAAGACAACCCCCTCTTCGTATGAATACATATGTAAGCATTTTTTATGTTTGTTTTTAATTACATGAAGGAGTGAAACAGTTGAAGCTTTCTATAGGCCAGTCCTAGAAAGGGAGGGAGTTGTAAACATAAAAAGTGCATTGGGAAAAAGGTGTCGGTGGGAAAGGAGCAGGGGGTCCCCGGTAAAAGCAAAGCCACTGGAAGTGAGGGGTGTCGTGCCTCAACCCATACCCTGCCCCCCCAAAATTGACATTAAGTCAAATCGATATACAGCATCAGCTAGGTTTTCAGATAGACCCATTACCTTCATATTTACTCACCTGCCTCACAGTCATAACACAAAACAAAAGAACCATGTGCATGTGGCTTCACTTGTTTACCCCACCCTAATAAACCCCTTAAGGCCTTGCACCATCACTGCTACTTCCTGTCTCACTCTGGCAGTCTCTGATGGGATACGTCTGGTAGGTTTAATTTATTTCTGTGTATTGTCCACCTCGGTGGAGTGCCTGTTGATTTGGATGGACAATCAGTTTTTAGAATCATATGTCTAATATCTCAGGAACGTCTGTCTTAAGTTCCAAAGACAGCAATCGAAGCATTTTGTACGGTGCGGTGTAAGGGCCTGTGATTGCTCTCTATTGCATTGTGAACGGTTCACTGTTTTGTACACAATGGGTTCGAATTGGAAATTGCTACTTCCTCCTGCGAACCCAGTTGGCTCCAAATCAGGTGTTTAGATGTCCTTCTGGTGGTCTCTCAACTACAGAGAAATTGTCTTTTTTAGGTTCTTATTTGGTACTCCAGGAATTGGACCAGTGGCCACTCCGTGGGACCTCTCCCAGCGGACCCTCTGTGGGATCTCCCTCAGGGGACCCTATGTGGAATCATCCCCACTGGACACTCTGTGGGATCTTTCCCATTGGACCCTCTGTGGGATTCACCCCAGTGGACCTCTGTGGGATCTCCCCCAGTGGACCCTCTGTGGGATCTCACCCAGAGGACCCTCTGCAGGATCTCCCAGAGGTTCTCCAGGGTGCTTACTTTAAGCCGTTAGAGGAGGAGTCTCTGAAGCTTTTGAAGTGTTTTAACCTCAAAGTGTTTTTTTAGTCGCTATCACCTACGGCAGGCACTTGGGGGCAGAATATATTCTTCTTTCTAGAGACCACTAAAAAAGCTTTAGGCTAGTGGAGTTGGTGTTGGGACCCAAGGTTCTGTCCAGTTTCCATTTGATATTATCATTACGGCTTTGTCTACTGGCGCTTTAAGTCCATCGGCGTAGAAGTCATGTGCTCTCAGTGGCAACAGAGCAGTGGGAGTGTATCTTGTTTACACTGAATCTTTTAGGACATTTGAGTCTTTCCTTATTTTCTTTGGTCTGAGGGACATGGGGGATAAACTGTATGTGTCTACCATTAGTTTGCACAAGGTCCACTTGCTGCTTTAACCAGTTCGGCCCATGGGGTTCTTTCCTTTTCTGTTCCTGGAAGGATGGTTGTCTCCTGGGCAGAATGTAAAAAGGTGTCTCTGGCTGACACGTGTAGGGGTGCCACATGGGCTACACCTTATATAAAGAGGTTTCTCTGGCTGACATGTGTAGGGATGCCACACGGGCTCTTTAATATCACATTAGAATTTGGGCACTTCTGCGGCTCTGGTTGGGGATGCAGTGTTGAATGTTGGGGCATCTTCTGTTGTCTCTTCTTATGTTTAACTGTCATTTTCATTTCAGAATTGCCTTGATGCTGTTCACTTTGTCCTCTCTATTAAAACTTTCACGTTGATTCACATGTATGTTTTGGTATGTTCTATTGGGCACTCACCAGATGCTGGCTACATCCTCCTTAGGTACGACTTTGACAAGGATGAGCGGATGGTAATTTTCTTTATACCACATCTCAACTACATCTTAGTATTTCTCGTAACAGTCCTGAAGGGTGTCCCGGCTTTATCTTACTAGGACTTGCTAGTTTCAGGAAGAAGTAGTTATGGCTCATTGTTTTATGGAAGTAATAAGGCTGGTGTTGTGTGCATGTCGTTTCCCTTTTTTGTTTTATGCATATTAGATGCCTCTTTCGTTTGAGAGATGGGGTAAAACCTCATTTCATTGGTTATGACTGCGGCAAGGATGAGTGGATGTGGGCGTAATAATTCTATGGGTTTGCTACACCCAAACCTTTTTTTCTGATGCACTATTTGAGCAGGATGTGGTGTAATGAAGATTACCAGTAATTAATCCAGGCACTTCCAACAGAACTCCGACCTCATGATGCTATTGATTAGACTTCTAAAACTGATAAGTACAGGTACACAAGCTATGAAAAGCACTTCACTGAAAAGAGAGGTAGTTAGGCAATCTAAGCACATCAATAGTAATACATGTGGTCAACACCATCGAACATGTCCTAGAAATGCACAATCTAATCTGCAAACATGGATGCTAGATTGTGCCAAGCACACTAGACATAATGGCCAGATGTACATAGCTTAAGGTTTGCGATTTCATAATAGTGAATTTTTGCAATTCGCTATTAGGAAATCACAAATTGCTATGTACAACAGTGTGTTTATCACTGTTTGCGATTCCCAAATGGGCTGCAAGAGACCTGCTTCATTAATATTCATGAGGCAGGTCGCAATTTGCAATCCATTTGGGAATGGCCACAATCACACGGATGGTGGCGTGCTGCGAACAACAAACCACCATGTCTGTGATTGCTTTTTCAAAAAAACAATCTTTTTTTAGGGTCGAGTCTGCGAGTGACTGCGCTAGAGGATGCGTCTTGCATGCAAGGCACTGTTGTGTTCAGTAAAAGGCTTGGAGCCCGCCTGTCGCTCACCATTTGTTGGTTTGCGTGGCACTCTTCAACTTAATTAGTGCCTGTCCCCTGCTCAGGACGTGATAGAGGTACTTTTTGTTCTTTTTAACTTCCAGTGCCCTACAAACACAAGGCTTGTGACTGGCAAAAACGTGCCCAGCAGCAAACAAAATTGCTAAGTTTTATTTAGGTCGAGCGTAAGCGTTCAACCTTGTGAATACTTTTAGTATACTTCATATGGGTTAAAGCGATTTCATTTGTTGGTTGCAGTGTCCTTTTAAAATTCTTGCTCGCTAGTTGTCAGTTCTGCCTTTTCCCCCCTCCTTTTTCAGTCTCAGCGCAGTGACCAACTACTTTATCATTCCACTTTGGTTTCTTTATCTGTTGCTGTGACTGACTATTTTTGTTATTTCTTTCACTGTGGGTGTTCTAGGCTGGCAGTTGCATGCATTTTATTGCAGCTTTCTGTTTCTCCCATCTCTTCCCATGTAGCTGACATCTTTTTTGGCTTTATTTCCATGCTGTCCTGGTTTACCTCTGGCTCCTAAAATAAGATTATTTTTCAAAAGAAACACCCAGTCATTTAGCTCACTGCTCACAAAAGCCACAATAGGCCCTTTCTGGTAGACTGTAGCTAAACCTAGAAGCAATGATGTGAAACTTGTTTAGCCTCGCATCGCATATCGAGTCTCTCTGTCGCTCTATGGCCCCTCCCTGCCAGCAGTCAGGACATTGCACACAGGGTATTGCTTATTTCCCTTATTGCGGCCATAAATCTTCTCAGGCGGGGCTGCTTGTTGAAATGTGAGGCAAGAATGCTTACAAAACTTTTCATTCTGCTAAAATAAAAAGAAAATACTTATGCGGGATAGTGCTGTTATCTACTTGTCTCTCCTCAAGAGCTTGTGATTTCTGATGTCAGTAGCCTCCAGTGACCACCAAAACATGGCAGGAAAAGAGGAAATTATGAGACAGGATTGAGCAATTTATGTGGCAAGAAAAGTCCAGTTCTGAATTTACAATGCCAATAGCTCTGACTCAAGAAAATGCGAGACCTATTGCGTTGCAAATGCTTGTCTTTTAAAGCTAACTTTCTTTTATTTTGTTCAATTGTGTTTTATCAGTTTCCAATCATATTTTCTTTTGTTTTTGCTCGTTTGCGCTGTTGTCAAAAGATGACAACTAACTTGTTTGAAATATGTGAGACCTATTGCATTGCAAATGCTTGTTTTTGTAATGCATCTCATTTTCCTTGAAAGGAAAACGGGATGCATTACAAAAAGAAAAATGAAAAGTTTTCTTTTAATTTTTTTAAGAGTAGGCATTAGAAGCACCCAGAATCATATACATTCCTGAAGATAGTTGAAAATGTGGCTATTGCCTAGATGACTGCACCACCTGGCTTCGGGAAACAGAACCTAGAAAACAGCTGCACCCTCAAGCACAATCCTCCGCAAACAAGTCAACCAGCAAAATTCCTATCTATTCAGGTAAGCTAAGAAGGGCTGACCTATGGTTCACCGTGGCATTATATAGCTATGTCGGTCCATATATAAAAGTTATGGCCCAAAATAATACTAAAATCATAATACGCAGAGGTCAAGAACAATTTGCAACTTATCCCTCTTAAATTCACATAAGGCACTTCTGCTATGAGGGTTGCCCATCCGCAGCACTGTACAGACAAGAAACAAACCACCAAATGAACATGTGTGGAATAACTGAAGAGATCTGTCACACATTACTAAACAATTTGGAGGACTTTAATATAGTCCATTCGGTGCAGGCCGAGAATAGATATACAAGCTGACAACTTCTTTACATCTCAGAAAGACACTCAGATATGGGATAGTAAAAATGTCCTTCCCAACAGATCTCTCCACTTCCCTCTCCCTCCAACCATGCCAGCTCAGGACCACAACTATAAACAAAATCTCAGAATTGGACAACCCGGTGCAGTAGCCAACTAAGCAGTCCACATTGTATGGAATACCATAAAACGACCTGCAAAGAGCTGTTCAAAGCTACCACCATACAGAAAACCACAAAACTGCGCGTCTGTCTTTTACACGTCATCAACCACCAGACGGCCACGTGCTGTGCCCCGTAACGCGACAACCGCACCTCGGTGGTCACGGCGTACAACATGGAAACACTTCCCACACAGGATCAAAACAAGGACAACACACTTCCAGACACACACCCTACAGAGTGTAATGTGCGACCCAGGTAGGCAAGCGCTTCAGCACCCCACATAGGGCAGTAAGTGCTATATAAATACTGCAATACAACAAAATTCAACATCTGAGCTAATATGGATGTGTGCTCGGTGTGCTTACTACTGCATTCACTCATGATCAAGAGAGTCGAAAGCAGAAGCGAGCTTATTGCCCCACGCTGTGGTGGGCAGAAGCAAATTAGAGTGACAACTCAACGAACAATGGATGGATGGATGGATGGATGGAGAGAGAGAGAGTGTGTGTGTGTGTGTGTGAGAGAGAGAGAGAGAGATTTAAGAGTTTTTAAGAAAACATGAATCCAGCTGTCTCCAAGCAGCAAACCTAAAAATGCAGGAAGTCCCTCTTCTCAGAGCAGCTCACAGAAGTGAATTCACCATGGAGAGCGCCCCCCCCCCCCCCATCCCCCCGCCCCCTTCCCCGCCCGGCATTAGCTGCATTAGCACCGTGGAAAACATTCACTTCCCCTCTTCAGCAGCTGTGCCAAGCAGGGTGTAGCTACAACTGGTGCAGCAGGTGCAGTGGCACCGGGCCCAGGGGCCCACTGCTGTATTTCAGGGTTCACACACAGCCAGGGGGCTCATTTTCTTACTTGCACTGGAGCCAAAACGCACCAGCTACAATACACCACAGCACTACCTCTGATCTTAAACACAGCTTTATTTGTAATCCTTTCTTAGGTGGCATGTAGCGCCCACAATATGAACTAAATGACTTCCAGGAGTAGATCAGCAACCAGCGAAGAATATATCACAGGCCTTTTATTTTATTGGGGGGGTGGGGGTGCATGACACAAACACAGCCCAAAGAGGCAGCTTTTCACGTCACAAAACCTTGTAAGAATAGAGCCAGTGTACATCATATGTCACATTCCACCACTCCTACTAGTTCAGTCTTTTTTATATTTATGTATTGTTTTCATGTTTCTATAGCGCTGCTATGCCTATAGGGCCTCAGTGCGCTTTACATCCAGTAGTACAATTCACAAGGCAACAACATGCTTAACTCACTGGGTGATGTAGTCCGGAAACATATATTAAATGGAAGGAGGTGGGGGACGGGGGGTAGCCAGAAAGTAAATTAATGATCTCCAGTGACATCAAAAGAGATGTGTTTCCATCTGTTTTCTAGAAGAGAGAAGGTCTGGTTGAGTCTTGCTAGTGGGAGGAAGGGCTGTCTACCTGAGACCTACAGCACCAGTGGGAGATGAATGTGTATTGTGAATATTTTAAAAGTCAGGGTCACTAGTTGAACAGGTTGAAGGCAGCTCTTGTTCCACAGCCCCTCCGCTCCTCCAGGGATGGGTGGGAGCCTTGCCAGGCCTGGTGGAGGGCCCAGGTGCAGAGCTGTGCAGAGGTAGATTTTGAATTTTATAATAAGGTACCGAAGCACACACGGAGAATGTGTTGGAAGTATGCAAAGACCGTGATGGGTGAACAGAGGTCAGTCAACAGGTCTGGTTGCTTCTTGTCTGTTCATTCATCCAAACTCTTCAGGGTAAAAGCATAGTACTTCCATCTCGAGGCAGCCGATATGTGCTTCGTCCCAATGCTTAATTTGTAAATAAAAACGTGCCGGTGCCCAAAGCCCTCCTCTTAAACATGCGGCTGTCGCAATTAAATGTGGGAACACGGAATACTGAGGCGGCGTAATCCTGAAGCCATCTCGGCCTCTTCAATCCATTTACAGCCTCTCCCTGCAGCTCACTCTTGCAGCTTTCTGCTTTCTCGCTTTGTGACGCTTTTTTCGTTTTTCTCTTCCTCCGTCTTTCCCATGTGTGTCTTTTGCTCGCAGCAAACGCTTGAGGCAGAAGAATAAGCCCCGGTCCTCAAAAATAAGTGCCGGTGCTCAGCACCGGAAACAACAAGCACAAATTAAGCACTGCTTCGTCCACAGGACTTGTTCAAGGCTGCAAAAAAGTACATATTGGGGCCATGTGCAATTCTGAATTTCGGTCTGGCCTGGAAAAGAAGTAGATGGAGGTCCTTGGGTGCCACTGCAGTATGACTGAAATGTCTCGGTGAAGATATGAGACGGCCACCCCGTGGCCTTCTCCGGAGCGAGAGGTGTTTGGGGAGCTCCAGACAGGATGGAATTGGCATAGATTAATCGAGCAATGACTAGTGCATGAGCTGCGGTGTTGAAGCTGTTTCGGTGTCAAACGTTTTTAATTTTCTCCAGCAATTTAGTATTTCCATTCCCTATTTCTAAATTAGATCTGCAACTTCTGATTCAAAGCCTTCTAAACAGACCCATAGTTTTTGATCCCACTTGTAAATAAGAACAGCGATGTCATGTTACAGCTCTCCCGGGCTATCTAATAAAAAATAGATACTGATCAGCAATATGTGGTCCCAACTCACCAACGTGGAATATTCTGAAAACTCTGATCCCGGCCTTGCTCACCCCTCTCCGGCAGATTCTGGGAAGTTACAAGCATCTGGCCAGAGAGCTATACATTTACCATCAACGTTTCAATTACTGGCAGGGCAAACTCAGACTTTCATCTCTCAAAGGTTGATAAGAGGAGTACCAAAGCGTTGGGCAACAACAATGCCTTGCGTGCTAGCCCCTAGAGAATTGATTTTGTCGCTCGTACGATGCAATTACTTTTATTAAATTGTCAATTATAGTGATTTAAAAATATTTACCAATAATTGTTCCCGCCTGTTTCTGAAACAAGTCACGCCAGCCCGAGCTCCAGGCTCGCAGTTTGCCCAGACGTGGGTGTCAGTCCAGGGTGTGCATGATTTCAAACACGGGGGCGCGCTCTGGGCTATTTTTACATGAATATCCTGGAATACCCTGGGTGCCTCGAGGTCGCACAGCTGCAAGAAGACGGCAGGCTGCTGCGACTGTACATATGTGCTTGTGCATCAGGGCTGCAGCACGCAGGTCCAGTCAGGGGGGCCACCTGCATAGATCTGCACTAATAGTGAGTCTATGCGCTTACTACTTATAGCGCCAACAGCCCAACATACTTCACTCCTGCGGCAGACAAGCGCAGGGGCGTAGCTTGGTTAGTAAGGTTGGGGGGGGGAGGGGGGGGAGCTTCAGGTTTCCCATCACGCTGGCACTAAGGGTCTGTTTACTAAATTCCCACGCAGCGCAATGCTGCAGCCAAAAGTGCTGCTCTGCGTGCGAAGGAGAGAGCAGGCGAGCACTTTGGGGCAGATTTATACTTTTTGACGCAAACCTGCGTTAGCGCAGGTTTGCGTCAAAAAGTATAGTGCCAGCTAGCGCCATTCCATGATGCCGGCCGGGCGCCATATTTATGGAATGGCACTAGCCGGCGCTAAGGCCTGTTAGCGTCCTTGGAAATCTCATTGACACAAGGTAGGTTTTCCCCTCCAGAAAATGATGCAATCTCCATAACTTTGGCGCTAGATGTGCCTAGCGTCAAAGTATAAATATGGAGCTAGGTTTGCGCTGAAATAGCGTTAAAAAAATGATGCTATTTCAGCGCAAACCGAGTATAAATATGGGCCTATATTTACAGAGATATGGCATTCTTCTCCCAAGCGCCGGCCCACCATCAGGTGACTGTGCACCACACACACAACTTTGCACCATAGTGCAAGGGTGGTTGCCTGAGTCCAGCATAGGTTTTGTACTGGAAGGGCTCCCTTCCAGTAACAAATAAAATCTTTCACCTAACTTTTAAAACTTTTCCCACTTGGTATGTGTGCTGTACAGTGCAGCACACACGCACAGTCGAAAAAGAAAGGAGATATAAAAACATTTCTCCTTGATAGCGCTTATTTCAAATGGGTGTTATGTTTTTTATGCAAACCTCTCTCTAGTTTTTTGTTTTAGTAAATAGGGTTTTGTATGTAAAAAAATACATCAGTGGTTGCATAGGAATGCCCATGTGCCACCCATGGAATGCCCCGTTGGCGCTAAGTAAAGCAGAGCAGTACTATGTGCTTTTTGCATGACTTTCAAATGAATTTCCAGCGCAAAACAAGTTTTGTGCTAGAAAGTAATTTGGGAAAAAAGATTTCGCATTGATTTGCGTCACTTTAGTGATGGAACACAGCACACACTCTTAGTAAATATACCCCATAATTTTAAAATACAATATACGACAAGCAGGGGGCATGAGAGGGGGGTAAGGGGCAGTGGATTATTTTGTGAAATAACCATCATTTTTCTCATTCTTTTTCCAGAGAGCGGGAGAGTGTGTGTGTGTGTGCAAAACTTACTGGAGAAATCTGATAGACACCGCACCATACATGAATGAAAGCAGCTGTACCCAATTATTTATCACAAAATGCATTTATTAGGGGGGTGTCTTCTGCTGCCCCAATCCGGAGTCAGCACTCACCTAAAGAGCTTCTGCTTTCACCTGCCTCCCGCATAGCGCCTCAGCCCAGGGCTTCAGTCCGCTACGCGCCAGCTCAGCGCTCCTATTTAGCTTTACTGGTGAACCCAAGGTTTGGTATTGGTTACAGGTCCTACCCGCCTAAAAACTTCCACCCAGTGTTGGCCCAACCTCCATTCCCCTCTGTTCCATTCCAGAGCTTCCACCCAGCCTCAACTCTGACTTTCACTGCTCTTTCTGCTCCAGTTCAAAGGTTTCACTGAGCCTGTCTGACTCAATGCAACATAGCCTTAACAGGATAAACAAGCATTTGCAATGCAAACGGTCTTGTGTTTGCTTGAGCTAGAGCAATTAGCATTGTAAACTCCTAACCGGACTTTTCTTGCCACATAAATTGAAAATGAAAATAAAACAGTTTCACATAACTAACTGGACTTTTCTTGCCATATAAACTGAAAAGTAGAAGTTTCACCTAAGCAAGCTGACGGACGCCATCAGTGCAAAGCAGACACACAAACGGAAATAACAGTTCACTCGTAGTGAAACCTATTGGAAAAAGTGCAATTGTCTACGTAACGGGCAAAAGTGCAATTAAGTAACAGGGTCGATGCCATGCAAAGCGCAAAGAGAAAAAGTAGTCCAGAAACCAGATGGAAAACAGCGAGCCTTGTATGTGTTCAGTACTTGGTCGCTGCACTCGAAGAGGGCTAACCACCGGAAAAGGCATGACGTATGCGTGCCTTCCACTAATGAAAGCAAGCAGATTTTAAAAGGCAAGCACACGAACCAATGAAAGACACTGACGTGACATGGGTGTGGTTTGAAGCCCAAATAGAGATAACAACACGGAACTGAGCGCTTTGTGCTCGCCTGTAAAAACATGATGTGGTGCCAAAGCTTTTACGCTGGGAAAAGTGCAGTTATTCTAACACTGGTCAATGTAGGCCTCGATTTCAAAATGGCTGCTGCTGCCTCTTTTCAGCAGGTAACCATCTTTTGTCCCTGCCTCAGCCTACGCACAGACAACTCACGCACAAGCAACTCTGTAAACACTGTTTGAATTGTAGTGTCTCTTTCCCATGTACAGGACAATGTTTCTGTTTTTTAAAGATCCCTAGCACATTGTTGCTCTAACAGTGAATGTTCCCAAGGCCTCACCCACTGGCAGCACAGCATTTCTTTTCATGAGAACTTGTCAGTGTATACTAAGTGCCAACATTTTCAGTAACTATTGTGGTGTTTGAAGGGCACCAGGGGTGGGAAGCTCATTATGTGAATCTGTGGGACAATATTGACAATGTGAGCTCAGAAACGTTATCATTCTCTCTCTAATGTGATTGGCTCAAACCGCCTCACCCGTAATAACTGTATGACTTCCATTGTGAAGCATATTATAACAAGCATTTGCAATGCAACGGGTCTCGCATTACGTCAAGTTAGAGCTATTAGCATTGTAAACTACTAACCGGACTTTTCTTGCCACATTAAATGAAAAAAAAAATGAGAAAAAGTAGTCCAGAAACCATACGGAATACATGGCGCCTCGTATGTTTCCAGTAGTTTACCGGTGCTCATGAGGAGAGCTAAACATTGGAAAAGGCATGACGTATGCGTGCCTTTCACGAATGAAAACAGGCGGATTTTAAAAGGCAAGCCCACGAACCAATGAAAGTGGCTGACATAACATGGACGTGGTTAAAATTCCCCTAAAGAGAGATTAGAAGAGGGACGGAGCGCTTTGCGCTCGCCCCTAAAAATAGCCTCTTCTAGGGGGGCTTAGGGTCACTCTTTACCTTCAACTTTAGGAGGCAGCACCCCACTGCTCTGACCTCTGCTTTAGTCACTAGGACTAACTTTATTCTGGATCTGTTTAGTTATTTCCTGCATTTTATTCTGAGCTCCGTTGCTATTTCTTAATCTAAATGACGAATTGACTGATTTTTAAACATTGAATTTGTGGTGTGTTAGGATTTTAACCCATAATAAACCTTCCTGGTTCTATTATACTATTTGTCTCATTTTCATTGCTAACCCTATTGTGCTCATCAGCTTATATTATAATTTTGTTGACTAGATCCTGTTGAGGAGCAACAAAATCAGTGGGGGATCAACACTGCTCCCGGTCCTTCAGAAGCGCTTTAAATTGACATAATAAAAGAAAGTGCTACCGGTCCTAACCTGCGTTCTTCTTGCTACTCCGGTCCAGACATTCCCACCAGCCTCAGCCCAGACCTGTACCCTCCTGCTGCTCCAGGTACAGCTTCCACCCAGCCGGAGGCCTGACCTGCACTCCTGATGCTGTTGTACTCCAGACTTCCTCCAGAGCCTCCAACCTGCATCCCTCCTGGGGCTATAGCTCTCAGCATCCACCCAGCCTCCACCCTGACCTGCATCCCTCCTGGGGATATAGCTCTCAGCATCCACCCAGCCTCCACCCTGACCTGCATCCCTCCTGGGGCTATAGCTCTCAGCATCCACCCAGCCTCCACCCTGACCTCCATTCCTCCCGGGCTACCCACCCAGCCTCCACCCTGACCTGCGTTCCTCCTGGGGCTAAAGTTCTGACCAACCAACCAGCTTCCACCCTGACCTGCGCTCCTCCTGGGGCTATAGTTCTGACCAACCACCCAGCCTCCTTACTGACCTCCATTCCTCCTGGGCTACCCAAACAGCATCCACCCTGACCCGAATCCCTCCTGCGGCTATAGTTATGACCAACCACCCAGCCTCCACCCAGACCTGCATTCCTCTTAAGGCTATAGTTCTCAGCATCCACCCAGCCCCCACCCTGACCTGCCTTCCTCCTGGAGCTATAGTTCTGACCAACCAACCATCCTCCACCCTGACCTGCGCTCTTCCTGGGGCTATATAGTTCTGACCATCCACCCAGCCTCCTTCCTGACCTCCACCCTCTTATCCATTCCTCCTGCAGCTACCCACCCAGCCTTCACCCTGACCCGAATCCCTCCTGGGGCCATAGTTATGACCATCCACCCAGCCTCCACCCTGACCTGCATTCCTCCTGAGGCTATAGTTCTGACCAACCAACCAGCCTCCACCCAGACCTGAAACCCTCTTGGAGCTACAGTTCTGACCATCCACCCAGCCTCCATCAGCCTCCACCCTGACCTGCATTCCTCCTGGGGCTAAGGTTCTCAGCACCCACCCACCCTCCACCCTGACCTGCATTCCTCCATGGGATATAGTTCTCAGCATCCACCCACCCTCCACCCTGACCTGCATTCCTCCTGGGACTAAGGTTCTCGTCATCCACACTGCCTTCACCCTGACCTGCATTCCTTCTGGGGATATAGTTCTCAGCATCCACCCACCCTCCACCCTGACCTGCATTCCTCTTGGAGCTATAGTTCTCAGCATCCACCCAGTCTCCACCCTGACCTGCATACCCCCTACTGCTATAGTTCTCAGCATCCACCCAGCCTCCACCCTGACCTGCATAGCCCCTGCTGCTATAGGTCACAGGATCCACCCAACCTCCACCCTGACCTGCATTCCTTCTGGGGATATAGTTCTCAGCATCCACCCACCCTCCACCCTGACCTGCATTCCTCTTGGAGCTATAGTTCTCAGCATCCACCCAGCCTCCACCCTGACCTGCATAGCCCCTGCTGCTATAGGTCACAGGATCCACCCAGCTTCCACCCTGACCTGCATAGCCCCTGCTGCTATAGGTCACAGGATCCACCCAACCTCCACCCTGACCTGCATCTCTCCTGCTGATACAGTCCTGAGCATCCACCCGAAACCATCTTCACCATTTGTGCACCTGCTTTCCCTGCATGTCTACTGGTTTCATCAACTCAAAGATCTCAAGAATTCATGATTTACAGTTTACTTTTATGCACAACACAATCTAATTTGCTTTTCTGCATTCAGTGGCACAAAATAAATAAAGGTGTCCTCCTGTTTTTGGTCTCACCAGGCTCACTAACTCTCCTGCTTCAAACCAGCACTGGAGTTCAGCAGCATCACTGTGTGCGAAGGACCCGGGGTGTGATCTGCTGATGCTGACGCGGGACCTGGGTTGCATTGGTAGATTCACACTTAGGGGTCCTATGGGCTACATATAATACCGAAGACCTCATATATAAAGCTTTATCGGTGGGAGCTGAAGGGCGGTGATGGTCATGTTAAGTTGAGTGCTGCCCGGCCCCGGAGATGCTCCGGACCAGGACTGGAAGAGAGGACAGGGGAGCATGAACGCTCGACTCATCTCTGACCAGGAACACACAACGTGCAACTCATTCCAAATGTTAAATACAGTCAGGTCTCCAGGAGGCCAAGGAAGGCGAAGAACTCCAAACCCTTCAGGTCACAGTCATAACGCACCTGCGTCCGCAACTGAGCCCCGCACCAGGTGCAGGGAGCAACCCGTGGGAAGGAAAACACGCTCACGTGTTTTATGGTCCATTCTACTTTCTTTCATAGTGAACATGGCGTAATTCACAGAAAGTACTGATTTTACGCATGCATCAAGGTATTAGCTCGCAATAAAAGTGTTACTCCAAGTTTCACATATAAAATGCGGGGAAAGCCCAAATAAGCACACTGAAAACATGGCAATGTCACACATGAGAAAACTGAAAACGTGACTGCCAGGCACGTGAGCCCCAGGCAAGAGTGCTGGGAAATATCCCCAATGATGGAGCCTGCATCACAGATGCCCCCTTCATCAGTACCACCTCCGCCGCCCACAGCCTCAGGACCAAGGAAGGAGACAAAACCAGGTGAGGGCCCAGGCAGCTCACTAGAGAAGTGTTCGCGCTCTCAGTCTTTCTAGGTCACAACTAGAGACAGCTTTACTTGTCAGGACAAATCATAAATAAAACATACATACATGGAGGGGTATTGGGTCAGCCTTCTTTACACATTGGCCTGTTCATCTGTCATTTACGTTTCCTCTGCCCTCTTTTACCCAGCTTGGGCCAGTGGATGTGCTCAGTCAGCTCTTGGCTGTCATGCACAGTGAGTGGTGATATCTTGGCTTATCACAGTTCCACTGATGCCTAGTGGCCCAACAGTGTACAATCCCAGTTCTTGTTTCTTGCCATTCCTCATCGTTTGTCATTCTAAGTCATCCGTGTGTGTGTTTAAATTATATCTTCAGGTTACAGTAATTCAAAGCCAATACTATTTTTGCCACTAACAGTCAGTCATATTGCCCGTAATGTGCATTAAAACTACAACGAGTTTTTGTAGTAGTTGCTCATTACGCCTGCCTGGTAGGAATTATATGCAATGGATATTTATTTAATATAACACTTTTATTGCAAACCACAAAGTTTCCATGCTTAAGCGGCTTCACGTTTTCTTTTTTTCATCTTTTTATTTTTGTAGCATATGTTTCTTTGTTGCACATGTTTGTTTAATTAACCACCACACCATCTTCTCAAGGGAGACCTAATCGCTTTGCCAATGCTTGTTAATGAAGCCACACGAGAGATCTCTTTCTATGGCCCACCCTGCATGCTCCCAGGCAGACCCTACCTGCAGGGGGCTTGCACACTGTGTGGACTGGCGTCTGTGCAGCCTGTAGCTCACCATGTATCGATCGTTATTGGTATCTGGTTCATTTGATTACCGATCACAGCCAGTGGGCGGTGCATGGAAGCCCTCCCTGATTGCAGCTGTGTATTTGTATTAGATGTGTTTAATGCATGCCAGAGGGCTGACTGATGCTAACCACAAACCAGTGCACACTTCAAAGACACACAGGAAATGAATGAGGGCAGAACCAAGTTTTCCCAGCCCCCCTTAATTTCTGGGGAGAATGGTGAAGTGCTTGGAGATGCTTTCATTACACTGTGCTCCTTTAAGTGTTTTCATTTCTTCACAAGTGCCTTGTTACCACCAGTCCACTGCCCTGCATCAGGCTCCACCCCTTCTCCTGCTGGTATAGTCACACTCTTGCTAGAGGCAGAAGGGATGCGGGCCTCCTTGCAAACAGAGGGGCAGATTACAATATACAGACCTGCTTCTCTGAGCTCTCACCCGGAAGTGAAGCTCTCACCCGGATGTCCTCCCTTCTTCACCCAAGGAAGCTCGACAGGCAGGGATGACACAATCTTTCACACTGCCCAGCTGCCTCTACCTAGCAAGGCACAGAACAAATCTTAGCAAACCAAAACTCGTGTGATTGTGCTCACAAAGGGCCTCTTTAGAGTTCCCTTGTCATGGGGCCCAGTAACCTCTTGTTACTCAAGATCAGTGCTTTTACCGCAGACCTAGTATGTTCCTCCTAGAAATTCCACTTGCTGACAGCAGGCACAATGTCTGGGAGCGAGCAAGTTAAGGCAGCTGATTCACAAATCGTAGTAGGTTCTGAGTGTGTTTACTGGCAGGTTAGCTCAGGTGGGTAACACACGTGCTACAGAGAGCTGTTTGTGCAAAGCAGGTAACAATTTTGAACAGGGGTGGCTCCTCCATAAGGGCGAAGGAGCGTCGCCCCCACCAACAGCAGCAGCTGCAAACTTTTCCCCCCAAAACGACAATAAACGGTTTATTATCGTTTTTGGGGGAAAGGGCGGGGCCACGGGGTGATGAACATCCCCCTCACTGCGCATGTATGTTTGGCCGGCCATCTAGGCCAGCCAAACACACATGCGCAGTAGGGTCTCTCCAGCCAAGCAACACAGTAACCAGGCTGGAGAGAGCCTGCACAGGCTCGCATGTCCTCCGGAATTGTAGGCTTGTTGATTTCATTACACAAGAGGACTACAAGTCCCAGATTACAAAGGAAAAAAATGGACTGGAGCAGCACAACAACACAGACCTGGGAAACATGGCAGCTATGGATAGATCCCAGCCAATTATACAACAAGCGGCTAAAACTCAGACGAGAAATAGGCAGTGTTGGAGAACTTGGTACATGTTCAAAAGCACCAAACAACTACTGCCTCTGCATGGCGCGGTGAGGTGCATACGGCGGCTTCCCTACCTGTGGCTACTAGATACGGAGAAGCGGAGAGTGAAGACAGGGTGAAACGCCTCTGAGGTAAACTGAAGGAAGGGCGATGGGGGAGTGAACTGACTTCATGGTGGCTTCAGAGGTACTTCAGTGGACTTTCCAAGCAGAGACTACCCGGCAGCTATGTGTTCATTAGGTCACATTCATTGGATGATCTTGGCCTACATATTCTTCCTCTCAAGCTATAAAGAGTGAAAGGGCACTGGATTGCAGCGCGTGCAGCAGCCATATTTGTTAAGGGCACTGAAGCCTTTTACTTGGCAATAACTGGAGGAATACATTTACATACATGGCCTCATCATTGCTGTAATACACGGAAGATCTAGCACACCATGCAATATCCTGCTCGAAGGCAAGCTGGGGATACCATAAGATGATAAGGCCTTCAGCAGCAAGATGAGAGGAGGGAAGAACAAAAATTGTTTGATGGTCCCTACAACGACAGCTTACTTGACTCTCTGGCCTTTCAACAAGTTTACTTGTCACTGAACAATGCTCATGCCCATCCTTAGTTCTATCAACCCCTTTGTTGTTGAAAATGTCCAAACCAAAAGCCATCCATGAGTTAATTATTTTGGTGGCATCCAACCCAAAGGCCCAGATGCAAACAAAAGAGAAAACGTACGCAACTCCTTTACTTTCATTTGTGATGGATACCTTGCTAGAAGAATTGGCAGGCATAAAAGCGTCTATAGCAGAGGTCTTCAAACTGGGGGGCACCCCCCCGTAGGGGGCCTCAAGGGATCCCAGGGGGGGCACCAGACTCTGGCCAAAAGAAGCATTATACAGATAACAGGCCTTTGTCTTAAGCAGAAGCATGTTATTGCATTTCTAAAAAGGTAACAGTACTTCAATGCAATGTTTAAATAGGTCTAGACATATTTAAACATTGCCATCTTTATAAAATAATTGTGAAAAATTCTGAGGGGGGCCCAATGATTTCTATTTTTCAACTGGGGGGGCACGGCATTAAAAAGTTTGGAGAGCAGTGGGGAAAACAGCAAACGACATGCAGTGACTGGGGAATGAGATTGCTTCTTTCCATCACACACTTGACAGCCCTGACTCAAGAGCGAGGGAGGCAGAAAATATCCTGGATAATGCTCTAGAATGGGGTCTAGCAATCTGGCCTATAAAACAGAGAGTAGCAGACTTGGAGGACTTGGAGGACAGAAGCCGCAGGGACAATGTTCGGATCACAGGAGTACTGGGGGAAATGGAGAGGTGGTAGCTTTTCTCTCCAACCTTTTTACGAATCTTCTAAAATTTACTTTTGACCCAACACTGGAACTTTAACAAGCGCATAGGACAAGGTCCTATAATGCTGCACTACCAGTCCCACCGCGCCCAATGCTGGCCTGGTCTTTACACAATCAGCGGGTCGGATAGGTTATCCTTGCTCTGAAGAAAACTGCCACTTACCAGTATGACAACCAAAAAACATTCCTCTCTGTACTTTTTACGTGACACAAACTTGAAAAGACGTAGGTTCTTGGACCTCCGACCGCAACTACACAGGAGATACGTTTGCTATGGGCTGCTGGAACCAGCTGCAAAGGTGATCACCATTGGAGGGAGAAGAGAGTATGAAGATCCAGAGGCAGTGGAGAATGTCTTGGATGCACTGGGACCAGGAGACATGGACACTACTGGAATAGTGACAATAGCCGACCCTCCAAAAACTGCAACTCTGAAAGCGGCCAGGAGTTTGGAGCAAAAAGAACGTTAGAGGCTCAAAAAAGTGACACAGAACTGGGCCAATCCAGCAAAATACATGAAACAAGCATTTGCAAAAGCATTGTAAATTCCTAACTGGACTTTTCTTGCCACATAATTTAAAAATTAAAAGTAAAACAGTTGACATAAGCGAGCCGATTCAAAGCCCCACAGCTGCCATGAGCGTGAGTGTGAAAGAGAGACACAAAAGGAAAAAGACGTTTTTGAAAGGCAAGTCCATGAACGAGTGATAGTGATGGGCGTACAGTGAACGTGGTTAATAGCCTACAGATAGATTACAACATGCCAGAGTGCTTGCACGCTTGACCTAAAAATAATTGTTCCATAAAGAGACATATTTTTTACTCAAAAGCTGCAAGCTGAGACTTTTTGATAATATTGGAATGAAGGATTTTCGTTCTTTGTAAGGTGTGTTTTGATGTGTTCGTCAAATATTGGGAAAGAAAGGCCTTCTGCCTCTTCTCGTTGAAGGCGACTCTAGTTCGCTTAGTGGGTCAGCAAGTTCTATAATTTAGTCTTTAGCCTTTCACGTGTTTTGGATACAGAACACCCCAATTATTATTATATTACTTGGGATTTATGACTGAAATCCACCTTTACGTGGCCCAGAAGAATATAATGATATGCAAAGTATACTGCATGCCTCAGTGGTGGCCTAGTCTTTTTCAGACCTGGACCCGAGAACTAGGTAATTTTACATATCCAAACCATTCCTGATACCTGTTTCTATAGGTGAACAACAATCCCTCTTTACCACGTTTTCAACGTTCAGCGTTTAATGCTTACCTTGACCCCCACCTGTAACTGAATTTTGTACTCGTATCTACATGGCTATGACTACACTATGTTCACAACCACTGTGGGTTGTGTTTTTTAAATGTGAATGGGATGACTCATTATATAAAAAGGAAAAATGTTCTTAAATGTCTCAGATCCAGGCAACCTGATATAGCACTGATACAAGAAACACACCTGACTGACAAGGAGAGCAAAACGCTGAACAGAGATTGGAGGGCAAAGCCATATATGCTGGTAGGTTAGAACAACATCCCGTCACACCATCTACCCCCTTAGAGCACAGCAATGGAAGGGTGGCAGTATTAATACACAATGCAATTGTCACAGACCTGGAAAGATACTCAAGGAAGATATATGTTTGCAAAATTGCAAGGTGAGATATTGATAATCGGGTCAATATACACATCTGTTGGAAACCAATCTGACCTATTAATTATGGTATATTGACTTCTCCATTCTTTCAATAGAGCAAAGATACTGCTGGGGGTGATTGGAATGTATCATTCCAATGCTTAATTAGTAAATAAAAACGTGCCGTGCCCAAAGCTCTCCTCTGAAACTTGCAGCTGCTGCAAATAAATGTGCAAGCACAGAATACAGAGGCAATGTAATCCTGAAGCCATCTTGGGCCTCTTTAATCCATTTACAGCCACTTCCTGCCCCTTCAGCTCACTCTTGCAGCTTTCTGTGTTCTCCCTTTCTGATGCTTTCCCATCTTTCTCTTCCTCCGGCTTTCATATATGTGTCTTTTGCTCGCAGTAAATGCCTAATGCAGAAAAATAAGTACCCCAAAAATAAGTGGCAGTGCCCGCAAAGGAAACCACCGGCTCAAAGTACGCACTGCATCTGACCCAATATGGGACAGATCAGGAAAACAGGAGACAAAACAACTGAAAGGTGGCTATATATTAGAGAATATACTCAAAGATCATGCCCTGATAGAACCATGGAGACTTTAACATCCATGTGAAAAGAGACTATACCTTCACTTCCTATGTCCATGACTCAGTCGCATATCGAATATTGTTTTGCATCATATACACAAACACATAATTTGGTTGCAAGGTCTTTAAAACCGAATAGCATTTCAGAGCATGACCTGATCTCCTGCTGCAGCCTACCAGATACGAATAAGGGAAGAGGATTCTGGTATACTGCTGCTGGTCAGCAGTCAAGGCTCCAGGTATAGTCCTGCAAATCAGCAGCACCTACACCTGGTATTGTACTGTGGCCAGCATTAAAAAATACTGCTGCAGTGCTGCACACTGTCTCAGGAGCCTGCTACAGTGCTGCGTGTCAACAGCTCAGGCTCCAGGTATAGTGCTGCTGTATGCCATCACGGCAGTCTCTGATATAGTGCTCAATGTCAGCAAAACAGGCTACTGTTGCAGTGCCGCATGATAGCACTGCAAGATATGGATTAGTGCTGTATACAAGCAGCACAGGCACCAGATATAGTGCTGCTTGCCAGCAGCATCTACACCAGATATAGGGGGTGATTCTTACCTTCCGCCGCCCGCCAAAGTACCCCCGCCAGAACACCGCACCGCGCCCGCCAGCCCAGTGGAAAACAACCTTCCCACGAGGACGCCGGCTCTGAATGGAGCCGGCGGAGTGGGAAGGTGCGACGGGTGCAGTTGCACCCGTCGCGAATTTCACTGTCTGCAATGCAGACAGTGAAATTCAAAGTGGGGCCCTCTTACGGGGGCCCCTGCAGTGCCCATGCCATTGGGCCCCACGACACCCCATACCGCCATCCTGTTCCTGGCGGCAGAGCCGCCAGGAACAGGATGGCGGTATGGGGTGTCAGAATCCCCATGCGCCGCCATGGAGGATTCTTTTGGGCAGTGGAAAACGGGCGGGAGACTGCCGGTTTTCCACTTCTGACCGCGGCCAAACCGCCGTGGTCAGAATGCCCTGCGGGGCACCGCCAGCCTGTTGGCGGTGCTCCCGCCAACCATGGACCGCCGGGGTCAGAATGACCCCCATAGTGCTGCATGCCAGTAATGCATTTTCATGGACCAATGGAGCGTGTCAGTAGCATGGCAAAGTGTTATGTGACAGAATCTACATTAGGTGTAGTCCGACACAACAGTAGCAACACAGTTGCCTGATCTACACCTGATACGATGCTGCATGCCATCAGCATCTATGCCTGATATGGTGCAGTATAAAAGCTGCATCTATATCTGACAGCACGGCATGACAGCAGCACCTACACCCGATTTGGTGCTGCATGCCTGCAGCGTCTACGCCTAATACAGTGCTGCATTCCAGTAGCATCTGTGCCTGATATGCTGCAGTACGAAAGCTGCATCTATGCCTGACACAGTGCAGCCTGACAGCAGCACCTGGGCCTGATACGGTGCAGGATGACAGCAGCATCTACACCCTTTACAGTGCTGCATGCCTGCAGCGTCTACACCTGATAGAGGGCTGCATGCCTGAAGTATCTACACCTGAAATGGTGCTGCATCCCTGCAGCATCTAAAGGCCTGATTTCGATTTTGGCTGAGGGGGTACTCCGTCACAACGGTGACAGATATCCCATCTACTGAAATCTAAATACCACAGGACATAATGGTATTTAGATTTCAACGGGTGGTTAATCCGTCACTGTTGTGACAGAGTAACCCCTCTCTGCCGAAATGTAAATCAGGCCCTAAGTCTGATATGGTGCTGCATCCCTGCAGCATCTATGCCTGGTACAGTGCTACATCCCTGCAGCATCTACAGTGCTGCAAGCCAGCTGCATCTACACCAGATATAGCACTGCATCTGCTCCTTGTACTGTGTTGCATGCAAGTAGCATTTACACCTGATAAAGTGTTGCATCCCTGCATCACCTACACCTGATACAGTGCTCCTTGCTGGCAGCATCTATACCTGATACAGTGCTGCATCCCTGCAACATTTACACCTGATACAGTGCTGGATGCCACCAGCATCTACACCTACTACTGTGCTGCACCCCTGCAGCATCTACGCCTGGTACAGTGATACATGCCTGCAGCATCTATAGTGCTGCATAACAGCCACATTTACACCCAATACAGTGCTGTATGCCTGCAGCATCTAAGCCAAGTACAGTTCTACATGACAATATCACAGGCTTCTACTGCAGTGCTGCCTGGCAGCAACAGCCACGCCTAATACAGTGCTGCATGCCAGTAGCATCCATACTTGATACAGTTCTGTATGTCTGCAGCATCTACAGTGCTGCATCCGTGCAGCATCTATGCCTGATACAGTGCTACATGTTTGCAGCATCTACAGTGCTGCTTGTCAGCCACATCTACACCTGATACAATGTTGCATGCCTGCAGCATCTATGTTTGGTACAGTTCTACATGTCAGTATCACAGGCTCCTACTGCAGTGCTGATTGCCAGCAGCATCTACACCTGATACAGTGCTGCGTGCCTGCAGCATCTACACCTGGTACAGTGTTGCATCCCTGCATCACCTACACCTGATACAGTGCTCCATGCTGGAAGTATCTACACCTGATACAGTGCTGCGTGCCTGCAGCATCTACACCTGATACAGTGATGCATCACTGCAGCATCTACATCTGATACAGTGCTGCATGCTGGCAGCATCTACACCTAATACAGTGCTGGATGCCACCAGCATTTACACCTGATACAGTGCTGGATGCCACCTGCATCTGCACCTGATACAGTGCTGCATGCTGGCAGCATCTACACCTGATACAGTGCTGCATCCCCGCAGTATTTACACCTGATACAGTGCTGCACCCCTGCAGCATCTATGCCTGATACAGTGCTGTATGCCTGCAGCATCTAAGCCTAATACAGTTCGACATGACAATATCACAGGCTCCTACTGCAATGCTGCCTGGCAGCAGCAGCCATGCCTAATACAGTGCTACATGCCAGTAGCATCCATACTTGATACAGTGCTGTAAGTCTGCAGCATCTACAGTGCTACATCCCCGCAGCATCTACGCCTGATACAGTGCTACATGTTTGCAGCATCTACAGTGCTATGTGTCAGCCACATCTACTCCTGATACAGTGCTGCATGCCTGCAGCATCTATGTTTGGTACAGTTCTACATGCTAGTATCAAAGGCTTCTACTGCAGTGCTGCATGCCAGCAGCATCCACACCTGATATAGTGCTGTATGCCAGCAGCATCCACCCCTGTACAGTGCTGCATGCCAGCAGCATCCACCCCTGATACAGTGCTGCATGCCAGCAGCATCCACCCCTGTACAGTGCTGCATGCCAATACATCGCTGCAGCATCTATGCCTGGTACAGTGCTGCATGCCTGCAGCATCTACATCTGATATAGTGCTGCAAGTCAGCCACACCTACACCTGATACAGTGCTGGATGCCTGCAGCATCTACACCTGATGCAGTGCAGCATCCCTGCAGCACCTACAGTGCTGCAAGTCAGCCGCATCTACACCTGATACAGTGCTGGATGCCTGCAGCATCTACACCTGATACAGTGCTGCATCCCTGCAGCGTCTTTTATGCCTGGTAGAATGCTACTGTCTGCAGCATTTCCAGTGCTGCATCCCTGCAGTATCTATACCTGGTACAGTGGTACATCCATGCAGCATCTATACCTGGTACAGTGCTACATCCCTGCAGCATCTATACTTGGTACAGTGCTACAACCCTGCAGCATCTATACCTGGTACAGTGGTACATCCCTGCAGCATCTATACTTGGTACAGTGCTACACCCCTGCAGCATCTATACCCGGTACAGTGGTACATCCCTGCAGCATCTATACTTGGTACAGTGCTACATCCCTGCAGCATCTATACTTGGTACAGTGCTACATCCCTGCAGCATCTATACCTGGTACAGTGCTACATCCCTGCAGCATCTATACTTGGTACAGTGCTACATCCCTGCAGCATCTATACTTGGTACAGTGCTACATCCCTGCAGCATCTATACCTGGTACAGTGGTACATCCCTGCAGCATCTATACTTGGTACAGTGCTACACCCCTGCAGCATCTATACCCGGTACAGTGGTACATCCCTGCAGCATCTATACTTGGTACAGTGCTACATCCCTGCAGCATCTATACCCGGTACAGTGGTGCATCCCTGCAGCATCTATACTTGGTACAGTGCTACACCCCTGCAGCATCTATACCCGGTACAGTGGTACATCCCTGCAGCATCTATACTTGGTACAGTGCTACATCCCTGCAGCATCTATACCTGGTACAGTGCTACATCCCTGTAGCATCTACGCCTGGTACAGTGCTACATCCCTGCAGCATCTATACCTGGTACAGTGCTACATCCCTGTAGCATCTACGCCTGGTACAGCGCTACATCCCTGCAGGATCTACACCTGATACAGCGCTGCATCCTGCAGCATCTATGCCTGGTACAGTGCTGCATGCTGGCAGCATCCACACCTGATACAGTGCTACATGCCAGCAGCACCTGCTCTCAATATCCAGGCACTATGATGGAAGCCCAGGGCACTTGGCGCTTCAGTGCTAGGGTCACACCCAGAATCAGAGGGTAAACAGAGAGGAGACTGGCATCCCTTCATCTGCGGACATCTGCACCCCAGACCTCTCTCTGACTCACATCCTACTTCCTGTTGTCTCTTTTCGCCTCCGTCTGCCGCACTCTCCCCTCCTCCTTCCCAGTGCGTTTCTCACTTCCTCCAGCGCACTTCCCTCCCCCTCGCCCACCCTCCTACCGGATCCATTTTGTCCGCCCCCCACTCACTTCTCTATTCTGCTGGCTCTCTCTGCCAACCTCCCCCTCCCGCCTTTTTATCCCTTCTCTCACGTTTCTTCTGCTCTCTGCTTTATCCTCTCCAACTTCCTTTCTGTGCTGGGCAACCCGGCCAGCATCTCCTCTGCCCCCCCCCCCCCAACTTTCTTTCTCTGGGTCACCCTCCGATAACCCCTTCACCTCCATTCCTACGCGCTGCCGCGATGTTCCGCCCACAGTAGTGATCTGTTACAGGTGTGATGCTGCGATCCCTGTCTCTGTGCATCTCACAGACACTAGTGGCAGGATACAGGAGTGATGCGGGCCACAACTTGACTTCTCATAGACACTAGTGACAGGATACAGGAGAGATGCTCCCCCCCCCCCCTTGACTTCTCACAGACACTAGTGACAGGATACAGGAGTGATGCGGCCCACACCTTGACTTATCACAGACACTAGTGACAGGATACAGGAGTGACGCTGCCCGTCCGCTGCTTCTCAGTCACAGACACTGGTGACAGGATACAGGAGTGATGCTACCAGTCCACTGCTTCTCAGTCTCAGACACTAATGACAGGATACAGGAGAGATGCTGCCCACCCCATGACTTCTCACACACACTAGTGACAGGATACAGGAGTGATGCTGCCCACCCCTTGACTTCTCACAGACACTAGTGACAGGATACAGGAGTGATGCGGCCCACACCTTGACTTATCACAGACACTAGTGACAGGATACAGGAGTGACGCTGCCCGTCCGCTGCTTCTCAGTCACAGACACTGGTGACAGGATACAGGAGTGATGCTACCAGTCCACTGCTTCTCAGTCTCAGACACTAATGACAGGATACAGGAGAGATGCTGCCCACCCCATGACTTCTCACACACACTAGTGACAGGATACAGGAGTGATGCTGCCCACCCCTTGACTTCTCACAGACACTAGTGACAGGATACAGGAGTGAAGCTGCCTGTCCACTGCTTCTCACAGACACTAGTGACAGGATACAGGAGTGATGCTGCCAGTCCACTGCTTCACACAGACACTAGTGACAGGATACAGGAGTGATGCTGCCCATCCACTGCTTCTCAGTCTCAGACACTAGTGACAGGATACAGGAGAGATGCTGCCTGTCCACTGCTTCTCACAGTCACTAGAGACAGGATACAGGAGTGATGCTGCCCATCCACTGTTTACCAGTCACAGGCACTAGTGACAGGATACAGGAGAGATGCTGCCCATCCACTGCTTCTCAGTCACAGACTCTAGTGACAGGATACAGGAGTGATGCTACCAGTCCACTGCTTCTCAGTCTCAGACACTAGTGACAGGTTACAGGAGAGATGCTGCCCATCCACTGCTTCTCAGTCACAGACACTAGTGACACGATACATGAGAGATGCTGCCCGTCAACTGCTTCTCACAGCCACTGGTGACACGATACAGGAGTGATGCTGCCCGTCCACTGCTTCTCAGTCACAGACACGAGTGACAGGATACAGGAGTGATGCTGCCCCCCCCTTGACTTCTCACAGACACTAGTGACAGGATACTGGAGAGATGCTGCCCATCTCCACCGATAGCCGGTGCCCAACTAGTAATCTCTGTCGAAAGCTGTTGTCCAGCTACCCATCTTCGCAGACATCTGGTGTCCAGCTGCCCATCTCCACAGACATCTGGTTTCCAGCCACTCATCTCCATAGATAGCTAGTGTCCAGCTACCCATCTCCATAAACAGCTGGTGTCCAGCTACCCATCTCCATAAACAGCTGGTGTCCAGCTACCCATCTCCATAAACAGCTGGTGTCCAGCTAGCCATCTCCGCAGACAGCTGGTGCCCAGCTAGCCATCTCTACCGACAGCCGGTGCCCAACTACTAATCTCCGCCGACAGCCGGTGTCCAGCTACCCATCTTTGAAGGCAGCTGGGGTTCAGCTACCTATCTTGGCAGACAGCTGGGGTCCAGCTACTGGTGTCCAGCTCCCCAGCAACCCATCTCCACAGACAGCTGGTGTCCAGCCACTCATCTCCACAGACATCTGGTGTCCAGCTCCCCAGCAACCCATCTCCACAGACAGCTGGTGTCCAGCCACTCATCTCCGCAGACAGCTGGTGTCCAGCCACTCATCTCCGCAGACAGCTGGGGTCTAGCTACTGGTGTCTAGCTACCCATTACCCATCTTCCCAGCTACCCATCTCCAGACAGCTGGTGTCCAGCTACCCTCTCCGCAGAGTGCTGGTGTCCAGCTACCCACCTCCATAGACAGCTGGTGTCTAGCTACTCATCTCCACAGACATCTGGTGTCCAGCTATCCATCTCCAGACAGCTGTTGTCCAGCTACCCATCTCCACTGACATCTGGTGTCCATCTGCCCATCTCCGTAGACAGCTGGTGTCCAGCTACCCTCTCCGCAGAGTGCTGGTGTCCAGCAACCCACCTCCATAGACAGCTGGTGTCCAGCTACTCATCTCCACAGATAGATGGCGTCCAACTACCCATCTCCATGGACGTCTGGTGCCCAGATACTCACCTACATAGACAGCTGGTGTCCAGCTACTCATCTCCACAGACAGCTGAAGTCCAGATACCCTTACGGTTGAGTGAGATAAGCGGGTACTAGTAGGTAAGATAAGGGGTTACCAGTGGGTGAGATAAGCGGGTACTAGTGGGTGAGGTTAATGGGTAAGACGAGTAGGTGAGATAAGCGGGTACCAGTGGGTGAGATGAGTGGTTAACAGGGGATGAGATAAGCGGGTACCTGTGGGTGAGATAAGCAGGTACCAGTGGGTGAGGTAAGCAGGTACCAGTGGGTGAGATGAGTGGTTAACAGGGGATGAGATAAGCGGGTACCTGTGGGTGAGATAAGCAGGTACCAGTGGGTAAGATAAGCAGGTACCAGTGGGTGAGATGACTGGTTAACAGTGGATGAGATAAGCGGGTACCTGTGGGTGAGATAAGCGGGTACCTGTGGGCGAGATAAGCAGGTACCAGTGGGTAAGATAAGCGGGTACCAGTAGGTGAGATGAGTGGTTAACAGTGAATGGGATAAGCGGGTACCAGTGGGTGGGATAAGCGGGTACCAGTGGGTGAGGTAAGCAGGTACCAGTGGGTGAGATGAGTGGTTAACAGGGGATGAGATAAGCGGGTACCAGTGGGTGAGATAAGCGGGTACCAGTGGGTGAGGTAAGCAGGTACCAGTGGGTGAGATGAGTGGTTAACAGGGGATGAGATAAGCGGGTACCAGCGGGTGAGATAAGCGGGTACCAGTGGGTGAGGTAAGCAGGTACCAGTGGGTGAGATGAGTGGTTAACAGGGGATGAGATAAGCGGGTACCAGCGGGTGAGATAAGGACACCTGTCTGCCTCCTGGGCAGCCCTTGACAAGTCCCTGTGGGAGATTAGCCAGCTGGACATCTAGACACCTGTACCCAGCTCCACCTCCCCTTAGCTGCCAGGAGAGGTCCTTACACGGTCTCACCTGGGTTACGCCTTTGCGCAAACAGTGTGAACTACACACAGGGTAGCTTACATATTGCACTCAGAGATGATTAAACAGTTAGGGGAGGCATCCGGCCACACCCAGCACCAGGATCACACCACAGCTCGATGGGTGAGGCACCGCCACCAAAGTAAGAAACACACCAGAAACAAGACCAGATACACATTGTCACAAGCTGATCCAGACAAGCTCTGATGGAAATGTGTGGGAAGCTGCCCAGATGGCACAGAGTCAAACTAACCTCAAGGTCGAGGTCACTGTACCAAGCACATAAGGTAAGTGCTGGGGACACAGTCCTGGCCCGGTGATGAGCACACAGGCAAGTGGAAAAGAAACTGAAAATGTAGAGCACCAGAGAACCTTCCATGCTTTGTACCCTTTAATACACACACCTCTATTGCTTTGTACCCTTTAATACACACACCTCTGCATGCTTTGTACCCTTTAATCCACATACCACTGGATCCTTTGTACCCTTTAATCCACATACATCTGATGCTTTGTACCCTTTAATCCACATACCACTGGATCCTTTGTACCCTTTAATCCACATACCTCTGATGCTTTGTACCCTTTAATCCTCCGATAACCCCTTCACCTCCATTCCTACGCGCTGCCGCGATGTTCCGCCCACAGTAGTGATCTGTTACAGGTGTGATGCTGCGATCCCTGTCTCTGTGCATCTCACAGACACTAGTGGCAGGATACAGGAGTGATGCGGCCCACAACTTGACTTCTCATAGACACTAGTGACAGGATACAGGAGAGATGCTCCCCCCCCCCTTGACTTCTCACAGACACTAGTGACAGGATACAGGAGTGATGCGGCCCACACCTTGACTTCTCACAGACACTAGTGACAGGATACAGGAGTGACGCTGCCCGTCCGCTGCTTCTCACAGTCACTAGTGACAGGATACAGGAGTGATGCTACCAGTCCACTGCTTCTCAGTCTCAGACACTAGTGACAGGATACAGGAGAGATGCTGCCCACCCCATGACTTCTCACACACACTAGTGACAGGATACAGGAGTGATGCTGCCCACCCCTTGACTTCTCACAGACACTAGTGACAGGTTACAGGAGAGATGCTGCCCGTCCAATGCTTCTCAGTCACAGACACTAGTGACAGGATACAGGAGTGATGCTGCCTGTCCACTGCTTCTTAGAGACACTAGTGACAGGATACAGGAGTGATGCTGCCAGTCCACTGCTTCTTACAGACACTAATGACAGGATACAGGAGTGATGCTACCAGTCCACTGCTTCCCACAGACACTAGTGACGGGATACAGGAGAGATGCTGCCCAACCCTTGACTTCTCACAGTCACTAGTGACAGGATACAGGAGAGATGCTGCCCGTCCACTGCTTCTCAGTCACAGACTCTAGTGACAGGATACAGGAGTGATGCTACCAGTCCACTGCTTCTCAGTCTCAGACACTAGTGACAGGTTACTGGAGAGATGCTGCCCATCCACTGCTTCTCAGTCACAGACACTAGTGACACGATACATGAGAGATGCTGCCCGTCCACTGCTTCTCACAGCCACTGGTGACAGGATACAGGAGTGATGCTGCCCGTCCACTGCTTCTCAGTCACAGACACTAGTGACAGGATACAGGAGTGATGCTGCCCCCCCCTTGACTTCTCACAGACACTAGTGACAGGATACTGGAGAGATGCTGCCCACTCCTTGACTTCTCACAGACACTAGTGACAGGTTACAGGAGAGATGCTGCCCGTCCAATGCTTCTCAGTCACAGACACTAGTGACAGGATACAGGAGTGATGCTGCCTGTCCACTGCTTCTTAGATACACTAGTGACAGGATACAGGAGTGATGCTGCCAGTCCACAGTCACTAGTGACAGGATACAGGAGTGATGCTGCCTGTCCACTGCTTCTTACAGACACTAATGACAGGATACAGGAGTGATGCTACCAGTCCACTGCTTCCCACAGACACTAGTGACGGGATACAGGAGAGATGCTGCCCAACCCTTGACTTCTCACAGACACTAGTGACAGGATACATGAGTGATGCTGCCCACCCCTTGACTTCTCACAGACACTGGTGACAGGATACAGGAGTGATGCTGCCCGTCCACTGCTTCTCGCAGTCACTAGTGACAGGATACAGGAGTGATGCTGCCCGTCCACTGCTTCTTAGTCACAGACACTATTGACAGGATACAGGAGAGATGCTGCCCACCCCTTGACTTCTCACAGACACTGGTGACAGGATACAGGAGTGATGCTGCCCGTCCACCGCTTCTCACAGACACTGGTGACAGGATACAGGAGTGATGCTGCCCGTCCACTGCTTCTCATAGTCACTAGTGACAGGATACAGGAGTGATGCTGCCCGTCCACTGCTTCTCACAGATACTAGTGACAGGATACCGGAGTGATGCTACCAGTCCACTGCTTCACACAGACACTAGTGACGGGATACAGGAGAGATGCTGCCCGTCCACTGCTTCTCACAGGTAGTGACAGGATACAGGAGTGATGCTGCCCGTCCACTGCTTCTCATAGTCACTAGTGACAGGATACAGGAGTGATGCTGCCCGTCCACTGCTTCTCACAGGTAGTGACAGATTACAGGAGTGATGCTGCTCGTCCACTGCTTCTCACAGACACTGGTGACAGGATACAGGCGTGATGCTGCCCGTCCACTGCTTCTCATAGTCACTAGTGACAGGATACAGGAGTGATGCTGCCCGTCCACTGCTTCTCACAGATACTAGTGACAGGTTACAGGAGTGATGCTGCCCGTCCACTGCTTCTCACAGGTAGTGACAGATTACAGGAGTGATGCTGTTCGTCCACTGCTTCTCACAGACTCTAGTGACAGGATACCGGAGTGATGCTGCCCGTCCACTGCTTCTCACAGGTAGTGACAGGATACAGGAGAGATGCTGCCCACCCACTGCTGCTCACAGACACTAGTGACAGGTTACAGGAGTGATGCTGCCCGTCCACTGCTTCTCACAGGTAGTGACAGATTACAGGAGTGATGCTGCTCGTCCACTGCTTCTCACAGACTCTAGTGACAGGATACAGGAGTGATGCTGCTCGTCCACTGCTTCTCACAGACACTAGTGACAGGATACAGGAGAGATGCTGCCCACCCCTTGACTTCTCACAGACACTGGTGACAGGATACAGGAGAGATGCTGCCCACCCCTTGACTTCTCACAGACACTGGTGACAGGATACAGGAGTGATGCTGCTCGTCCACTGCTTCTCACAGACACTAGTGACAGGATACAGGAGTGATGCTGCTCGTCCACTGCTTCTCACAGACACTAGTGACAGGATACAGGAGTGATGGTGCCCGTCACTTCTTCTGTTTAATTCACAAAACACTGAAAATCATGAACCAGGAAGTCAGAGATTTGCAGAGACTATTTAGAATCTCACATTCGGCTTCAGAGCCTTGGGAGTGAATTTAAGTCAGGAGAGGGCTGTTTGTTTGTAGGTGCAGTGCCTTTTAGGAGTCCTTCCTGCACCTCCTGTGTCTTGGCCACGGCTCTTACAACTCACACTGGTCTCTCTGCCTTCCGTTTTCCAAAAATCAGAAAATTAGGTCAGTTTTTGCGGCCCTCTCGCTTAAACTACTTCCATTTTAGCTCTGGGTTTTGACAGCGCAGGACACTAGGAAGACTGCATTCCCTGGCCTAAGAAACAAAGCCACAGAGAGGCCGTGCTCATAAAACAAGATCTCATAGAGGTGCACAGTATGGATATATACATTGCTAGGCTGAGGCCACTGGCTTTGAAAGCAGCTCTAATATGGAAGACTTTCCGGCTACTTGAGCACGAAAACAACACAACTTGTTGTCGCTTCAAGCAAAATCGAGAGCCCCAAACCAAGGAGAACCACCCCCTCTCCACAGACATCTGGTGTCCAGCTACTCATTTCCACAGACATCTGGTGTCCAGCTGCCCATCTCCACAGACATCTGGTGTCCAGCTACCCATCTCCATAGATATCTGGTGTACAGCTACTCATCTCCACAGACATCTGGTGTCCGGCTACCCATCTCCATAGATATCTGGTGTCCGGCTACCCATCTCCATAGATATCTGGTGTACAGCTACTCATCTCCACAGACATCTGGTGTCCAGGTACTCATCTCCACAGACATCTGGTGTCCAGCTACCCGTCTCCACAGACATCTGGTGTCCAACTGCCCATCTCCACAGACATCTGGTGTCCAGCTGCCCATCTCCACAGACATCTGGTGTCCAGGTACTCATCTCCACAGACATCTGGTGTCCAGGTACTCATCTCCACAGACATCTGGTGTCCAGGTACTCATCTCCACAGACATCTGGTGTCCAGCTACCCGTCTCCACAGACATCTGGTGTCCAACTGCCCATCTCCACAGACATCTGGTGTCCAGCTGCCCATCTCCACAGACATCTGGTGTCCAGGTACCCATCTCCACAGACATCTGGTGTCCAGGTACTCATCTCCACAGACATCTGGTGTCCAGGTACTCATCTCCACAGACATCTGGTGTCCAGCTGCCCATCTCCACAGACATCTGGTGTCCAACTACCCATCTCCACAGACATCTGGTGTCCAACTACCCATCTCCACAGACATCTTGTGTCCAGCTACCCATCTCCACAGACATCTTGTGTCCAGCTACCCATCTCCACAGACATCTGGTGTCCAGCTGCCCATCTCCACCGATAGCCGGTGCCCAACTAGTAATCTCTGTCGAAAGCTGTTGTCCAGCTACCCATCTTCGCAGACATCTGGTGTCCAGCTGCCCATCTCCACAGACATCTGGTGTCCGGCTACCCATCTCCATAGATATCTGGTGTACAGCTACTCATCTCCACAGACATCTGGTGTCCAGGTACTCATCTCCACAGACATCTGGTGTCCAGCTACCCATCTCCATTGACATCTGGTGTCCAGCTGCCCATCTCCACAGACATCTGGTGTCCAACTACCCGTCTCCACAGACATCTGGTGTCCAACTACCCATCTCCACAGACATCTTGTGTCCAGCTACCCATCTCCACAGACATCTTGTGTCCAGCTACCCATCTCCACAGACATCTGGTGTCCAGCTGCCCATCTCCACCGATAGCCGGTGCCCAACTAGTAATCTCTGTCGAAAGCTGTTGTCCAGCTACCCATCTTCGCAGACATCTGGTGTCCAGCTGCCCATCTCCACAGACATCTGGTTTCCAGCCACTCATCTCCATAGATAGCTAGTGTCCAGCTACCCATCTCCATAAACAGCTGGTGTCCAGCTACCCATCTCCATAAACAGCTGGTGTCCAGCTACCCATCTCCATAAACAGCTGGTGTCCAGCTACCCATCTCCGCAGACAGCTGGTGCCCAGCTAGCCATCTCTACCGACAGCCGGTGCCCAACTACTAATCTCCGCCGACAGCCGGTGTCCAGCTACCCATCTTTGAAGGCAGCTGGGGTTCAGCTACCTATCTTGGCAGACAGCTGGGGTCCAGCTACTGGTGTCCAGCTCCCCAGCAACCCATCTCCACAGACAGCTGGTGTCCAGCCACTCATCTCCACAGACATCTGGTGTCCAGCTCCCCAGCAACCCATCTCCACAGACAGCTGGTGTCCAGCCACTCATCTCCGCAGACAGCTGGTGTCCAGCCACTCATCTCCGCAGACAGCTGGGGTCTAGCTACTGGTGTCTAGCTACCCATTACCCATCTTCCCAGCTACCCATCTCCAGACAGCTGGTGTCCAGCTACCCTCTCCGCAGAGTGCTGGTGTCCAGCTACCCACCTCCATAGACAGCTGGTGTCTAGCTACTCATCTCCACAGACATCTGGTGTCCAGCTATCCATCTCCAGACAGCTGTTGTCCAGCTACCCATCTCCACTGACATCTGGTGTCCATCTGCCCATCTCCGTAGACAGCTGGTGTCCTGCTACCCTCTCCGCAGAGTGCTGGTGTCCAGCAACCCACCTCCATAGACAGCTGGTGTCCAGCTACTCATCTCCACAGATAGATGGCGTCCAACTACCCATCTCCATGGACGTCTGGTGTCCAGATACTCACCTACATAGACAGCTGGTGTCCAGCTACTCATCTCCACAGACAGCTGAAGTCCAGATACCCTTACGGTTGAGTGAGATAAGCGGGTACTAGTAGGTAAGATAAGGGGTTACCAGTGGGTGAGATAAGCGGGTACTAGTGGGTGAGGTTAATGGGTAAGACGAGTAGGTGAGATAAGTGGGTACCAGTGGGTGAGGTAAGCAGGTACCAGTGGGTGAGATGAGTGGTTAACAGGGGATGAGATAAGCGGGTACCTGTGGGTGAGATAAGCAGGTACCAGTGGGTAAGATAAGCAGGTACCAGTGGGTGAGATGACTGGTTAACAGTGGATGAGATAAGCGGGTACCTGTGGGTGAGATAAGCGGGTACCTGTGGGCGAGATAAGCAGGTACCAGTGGGTAAGATAAGCGGGTACCAGTAGGTGAGATGAGTGGTTAACAGTGAATGGGATAAGCGGGTACCAGTGGGTGGGATAAGCGGGTACCAGTGGGTGAGGTAAGCAGGTACCAGTGGGTGAGATGAGTGGTTAACAGGGGATGAGATAAGCGGGTACCAGTGGGTGAGATAAGCGGGTACCAGTGGGTGAGGTAAGCAGGTACCAGTGGGTGAGATGAGTGGTTAACAGGGGATGAGATAAGCGGGTACCAGCGGGTGAGATAAGGACACCTGTCTGCCTCCTGGGCAGCCCTTGACAAGTCCCTGTGGGAGATTAGCCAGCTGGACATCTAGACACCTGTACCCAGCTCCACCTCCCCTTGGCTGCCAGGAGAGGTCCTTACACGGTCTCACCTGGGTTACGCCTCTGCGCAAACAGTGTGAACTACACACAGGGTAGCTTACATATTGCACTCAGAGATGATTAAACAGTTAGGGGAGGCATCCGGCCACACCCAGCACCAGGATCACACCACAGCTCGATGGGTGAGGCACCGCCACCAAAGTAAGAAACACACCAGAAACAAGACCAGATACACATTGTCACAAGCTGATCCAGACATGCTCTGATGGAAATGTGTGGGAAGCTGCCCAGATGGCACAGAGTCAAACTAACCTCAAGGTCGAGGTCACTGTACCAAGCACATAAGGTAAGTGCTGGGGACACAGTCCTGGCCCGGTGATGAGCACACAGGCAAGTGGAAAAGAAACTGAAAATGTAGAGCACCAGAGAACCTTCCATGCTTTGTACCCTTTAATACACACACCTCTGCATGCTTTGTACCCTTTAATCCACATACCACTGGATCCTTTGTACCCTTTAATCCACATACATCTGATGCTTTGTACCCTTTAATCCACATACCACTGGATCCTATGTACCCTTTAATCCACATACCTCTGATGCTTTGTACCCTTTAATCCACATACCACTGGATCCTATGTACCCTTTAATCCACATACCTCTGGATGCTTTGTAACCTTCAATCCACATACCACTGGATGCTTTGTACCCTTAATCCACATACCTGTGAATGCATTGTACCCTTTAATCCACATACCTCTGCATGCTCTGTACCCTTCAATCCATATGCATCTGCATGTTTTGTACCTTTTAATCCACACACCTCTGGATGCTTTGTACCCTTAATCCACACACCTCTGGATGCTTTGTATTCTTCAATCCACATACCACTGGATGCTTTGCACCCTTAATCTGCATACCTCTGGATGCGTTGTACTTTTTACTCCACACACCTCTGGATGCTTGTACCCTTTAATCCACACACCTCTGGATGCTTTGTAACCTTTACTTCACATACCTCTGGATGCTTTGTAACCTTCAATCCACATACCACTGGATGCTTTGTACCCTTAATCCACATACCTGTGAATGCATTGTAACCTTTAATCCACATACCTCTGCAGGCTTGTGTACCCTTTACTCCACATAACTCTGTGTATGCTTGGTACTCTTTACTCCCCATACCTCTGCATGCTCTGTACCCTTCCATATGCATCTGCATGTTTTGTACCTTTTAATCCACACACCTCTGGATGCTTTGTACCTTTTACTTCACATACCTCTGGATGCTTTGTATCCTTTAATCCACATACTACTGGATCTTTTGTCCCCTTTAATCCACATACCAATGGATGCTTTGTACCCTTAATCCACACACCTCTGGATGCGTTGTAGCCTTTACTCCACATACCGCTGGATGCTTGGTACCCTTTACTCCACATACCTCAGCATGGTTTGTACCCTTTAATCCATGTACCTCTGCATGCTTTGTACACTTTTACCCACATACCTCTGTGTATGCTTGGTACCCTTTACTCCATATACCTCTACATGTTTTGTACTGTATAGTCCACAGACCTATGCATTTGTACCCTTTGCTCCACATACCTTTGCATGTGCTGTGTACACTTCGCCACACATACATTTGTGTATATTTTACCCTTTACTGTAAAACTGCTGCAAGTTATGGAAGACATTCCATGTGGGAAATATAAATTCCGGCCCCATGGCTACATCTGCCCAAGAGCTATCTTACAACTAATTACTCCCACATTTCTTTCTTCCTCGGCATCTGCAGGGCTTCACACTTCAAATATAGTGAAATTCCCTACTCTATTAATTATTGTGAAAATATGGTCAAAAATGGGAAAATGCTGAGCTGGAAACACATGTTCAGGCAAAGGCAAGTCGTCACAGACAGGACCTCCAGACACAACCAAGGATCACTTGAGATCTTCAATGACTGCACCTCCAGATACAACCAGGTCTCACTTGAGAGCTTCAATGACTGGACCTCCAGATACAACCAAGTCTCACTTGAGATCTACAATGACTGGACCTCCAGATACAACAAAGTCTCACTTAAGATCTCCAATGACTGCCCTCCAGATACAATAAAGTCTCACTTGAGATCTTTAATGAGTGGACCTCCACATACAACCAGGTCTCACTTGAGATCTTCAATGTCTGGAATTCCAGATACAACAAAGTCTCACTTGAGATCTTCACGAAAGAACAATCAAATCTCGCTTGAGATGTTCACTGATTGCATCTCCATGTACAACCAAGTCTGCCTCTGCAGGCACAGCCAAGTCTCACTTGAAATCTTCACGGACTGCATCTCCAGGCATAAACAAGCCTGAATCTCCAGGCACAGCCAAGTCATACTTGAGATCTTCACCAACTGGATCTCAGGCAGAACCAAGTATGACTACTTGAGATCTTCACTGACTTGAGCTCCAGATGCAACCAAGTCTGACTCGAAGTCTTCACTGACAGAAACCACTTTTGCTGACTTATACCCAAATCATACTAGAGTGTGCATTTACTCACACCCATAAAATACTCCTTCTAAAAAAAAACACATGTACGATCACACTTGTCTCAGGCTGTCCTGTACCCATCATCACCACTTGGTACCCTGGGTGCCAAGGTTTGCCACTGAACTGCTACTCCAGGCACCACTCCCGAGCTAGAGGCAATGCATCAGTGAGTAATCTGTAAACAATTATATACAAACAAGTGCAGGGGCCCAAGGTTTTCTGCCAGGGCTGATGAATACCTAGGCTGCCTGGTCTTCCATGGCGTGCCCCTTTCTTCCTCCTCCCTACACTGCCGGTCTCCTCATCACACCCTTCCTACACCCTACACTACCGATCTCTTCGTCACACTCTTCCTCCTCCCTACACTGCCGGTCTCCTCATCACACTCTTCCTCCGCCCTACTCTGCCGGTCTCCCTCCTCCCTACTCTGCCGGTCTCCTCGTCACATTCTTCCTCCTCCCTACACTGCCGGTCTACTCGTCACACTCTTCCTCCACCCTACTCTGCCGGTCTCCTCACCACACTCTTCCTCCACCCTACACTGCCGGTCTGCTCGTCACACTCTTCCTCCACAATACTCTGCCGGTCTCCTCACCACACTCTTCCTCCCTCCCTCACTACCAGTCTCCTCGTCACACTCTTCCTCCTCCCTCACTGCCGGTCTCCTCATCACACTCTTCCTCCTCCCTCACTGCTCGTCTCCTCATCACATTCTTCCTCTGCCATACATTGCCGGTCTCTTCGTCACACTCTTCCTCCTCCCTCACTGCCGGTCTCCTCATCACACTCTTCCTCCACCCTGCACGGCTGCTCTCCTCGCACACTCTTCCTCCACCCTACACGGCCGGTCTCTTCGTCACACTCTTTCTCCACCCTACACTGCCGGTCTCCTCCTCACACTCTTCCTTCTTCCTACACTGCCGGTCTCCTCGTCAGACTCTTCCTCCACCCTACACTGCCTGTATCCTCGTCACACTCTTCCTCCTCCTTCACTGCCGGTATCCTCATCACACTATTCCTCCACCCTACACGGCCGCTCTCCTCATCACACTCTTCCTCCACCCTACACTGCCGGTCTCCTCGTCACACTCTTTCTCCACCCTACACTGCCGGTCTCCTCATCACACTCTTCCTCCTCCGTACACTGCCGGTCTGCTCCTCACACTCTTCCTCCACCCTACTCTGCCAGTCACCTCACCACACTCTTCCTCCTCCCTACACTGCCGGTCTCCCTCCTCCCTACCTTGCCGGTCTCCTCATCACACTCTTCCTCCTCCCTACACTGCCGGTCTCCTCGTCACACTCTTCCTCCACCCGACTCTGCCGGTCTCCTCACCACACTCTTCCTCCACCCTACACTACCAGTCTACACTGCCGGTCTCATGACCACACTCTTCCCCCACCCTACACTGCCGGTCTCCTCGTCACACTCTTCCTCCTCCCTACACTGTCGGTCTCATCATCACACTCTTCCTCCACCCTACAATGCCGGTCTCCTCATCACACTCTTCCTCCACCCTACACTACTGGTCTCCTTACCACACTCTTCCTCCTCCCTACACTGCTGGTCTCCCTCCTCCCTACTTTGCCGGTCTCCTCATCACACTCTTCCTCCTCCCTACACTGCCGGTCTCCTCGTCACACCTTCCTCCACCCTACTCTGCCGGTCTCCTCACCACACTCTTCCTCCACCCTACACTGCCGGTCTCATGACCACACTCTTCCTCCACCCTACACTACCAGCCTACACTGCCGGTCTCATGACCACACTCTTCCTCCACCCTACACTGCCGGTCTCCTCGTCACACTCTTCCTCCTCCCTACACTGTCGGTCTCATCGTCACACTCTTCCTCCACCCTACAATGCCGGTCTCCTCATCACACTCTTACTCCACCCTACACTACTGGTCTCCTTACCACACGCTTCCTCCTCCCTACACTGCCGGGCTCCTCGTCACACTCTTCCTCCTCCATCACCACACTCTTCCTCCACCCTACACTGCCGGTCTCCTTGTCACACTCTTCCTCCACCCTACAATGCCGGTCTCCTCGTCACACTCTTCCTCCACCCTACATTGCTGGTCCCCTCCTCACACTCTTCCTCCACCCTACACTGCCGGTCTCCTCATCACACTCTTCCTCCACCCTACACTGCCGGTCTCCTCATCACACTCTTCCTCCGCCTAACACTGCCGGTCTCCTCATCACACTCTTCCTCCCCCCCTCACTGACTTGTCTCCTCGCCACACTCTTCCTCCACCCTACACTGCCGGTCTCCTCATCACACTCTTCCTCCGCCTAACACTGCCGGTCTCCTCATCACACTCTTCCTCCCCCCCTCACTGACTTGTCTCCTCGCCACACTCTTCCTCCGCCCTACACTGCCGGTCTCCTCATCACACTCTTCCTCCGCCCTACTCTGCCGGTCTCCCTCCTCCCTACTCTGCCGGTCTCCTCGTCACATTCTTCCTCCTCCCTACACTGCCGGTCTACTCGTCACACTCTTCCTCCACCCTACTCTGCCGGTCTCCTCACCACACTCTTCCTCCACCCTACACTGCCGGTCTGCTCGTCACACTCTTCCTCCACAATACTCTGCCGGTCTCCTCACCACACTCTTCCTCCCTCCCTCACTACCAGTCTCCTCGTCACACTCTTCCTCCTCCCTCACTGCCGGTCTCCTCATCACACTCTTCCTCCTCCCTCACTGCTCGTCTCCTCATCACATTCTTCCTCTGCCATACATTGCCGGTCTCTTCGTCACACTCTTCCTCCTCCCTCACTGCCGGTCTCCTCATCACACTCTTCCTCCACCCTGCACGGCTGCTCTCCTCGCACACTCTTCCTCCACCCTACACGGCCGGTCTCTTCGTCACACTCTTTCTCCACCCTACACTGCCGGTCTCCTCCTCACACTCTTCCTTCTTCCTACACTGCCGGTCTCCTCGTCAGACTCTTCCTCCACCCTACACTGCCTGTATCCTCGTCACACTCTTCCTCCTCCTTCACTGCCGGTATCCTCATCACACTATTCCTCCACCCTACACGGCCGCTCTCCTCATCACACTCTTCCTCCACCCTACACTGCCGGTCTCCTCGTCACACTCTTTCTCCACCCTACACTGCCGGTCTCCTCATCACACTCTTCCTCCTCCGTACACTGCCGGTCTGCTCCTCACACTCTTCCTCCACCCTACTCTGCCAGTCACCTCACCACACTCTTCCTCCTCCCTACACTGCCGGTCTCCCTCCTCCCTACCTTGCCGGTCTCCTCATCACACTCTTCCTCCTCCCTACACTGCCGGTCTCCTCGTCACACTCTTCCTCCACCCGACTCTGCCGGTCTCCTCACCACACTCTTCCTCCACCCTACACTACCAGTCTACACTGCCGGTCTCATGACCACACTCTTCCCCCACCCTACACTGCCGGTCTCCTCGTCACACTCTTCCTCCTCCCTACACTGTCGGTCTCATCATCACACTCTTCCTCCACCCTACAATGCCGGTCTCCTCATCACACTCTTCCTCCACCCTACACTACTGGTCTCCTTACCACACTCTTCCTCCTCCCTACACTGCTGGTCTCCCTCCTCCCTACTTTGCCGGTCTCCTCATCACACTCTTCCTCCTCCCTACACTGCCGGTCTCCTCGTCACACCTTCCTCCACCCTACTCTGCCGGTCTCCTCACCACACTCTTCCTCCACCCTACACTGCCGGTCTCATGACCACACTCTTCCTCCACCCTACACTACC
Organism: Pleurodeles waltl; assembly: GCF_031143425.1. Lineage (NCBI taxonomy): Eukaryota > Metazoa > Chordata > Amphibia > Caudata > Salamandridae > Pleurodeles > Pleurodeles waltl. The sequence continues at coordinate 84,904,786 of NC_090444.1, forward strand.
AGCCTACACTGCCGGTCTCATGACCACACTCTTCCTCCACCCTACACTGCCGGTCTCCTCGTCACACTCTTCCTCCTCCCTACACTGTCGGTCTCATCGTCACACTCTTCCTCCACCCTACAATGCCGGTCTCCTCATCACACTCTTACTCCACCCTACACTACTGGTCTCCTTACCACACGCTTCCTCCTCCCTACACTGCCGGGCTCCTCGTCACACTCTTCCTCCTCCATCACCACACTCTTCCTCCACCCTACACTGCCGGTCTCCTTGTCACACTCTTCCTCCACCCTACAATGCCGGTCTCCTCGTCACACTCTTCCTCCACCCTACATTGCTGGTCCCCTCCTCACACTCTTCCTCCACCCTACACTGCCGGTCTCCTCATCACACTCTTCCTCCACCCTACACTGCCGGTCTCCTCATCACACTCTTCCTCCGCCTAACACTGCCGGTCTCCTCATCACACTCTTCCTCCCCCCCTCACTGACTTGTCTCCTCGCCACACTCTTCCTCCGCCCTACACTGCCGGTCTCCTTGTCACACTCTTCCTCCTCCCTCACTGCCGGTCTCCTCGCCACACTCTTCCTCCGCCCTACACTGCTGTTTTCCTCATCAAACTCTTCCTCCACCCTACACGGCCGCTCTCCTCATCAAACTCTTCCTCCGCCCTACACTGCCGGTCTCTTCATCACACTCTTCCTCCTCCCTCACTGCGGGTCTCCTCATCACACTCTTCCTCCACCCTACTCTGCCGGTCTCCTTGTCACACTCTTCCTCCTCCCTCACTGACGGTCTCCTCGCCACACTCTTCCTCCGCCCTACACTGCCGTTTTCCTCATCAAACTCTTCCTCCACCCTACACGGCCGCTCTCCTCATCAAACTCTTCCTCCGCCCTACACTGCCGGTCTCTTCATCACACTCTTCCTCCTCCCTCACTGCGGGTCTCCTCATCACACTCTTCCTCCACCCTACTCTGCCGGTCTCCTTGTCACACTCTTCCTCCTCCCTACACTGCCGGTCTCCTCGTCACACTCTTCCTCCACCCTACACTGCCGGTCTCGTCACACTCTTTCTCCACCCTACGGTCTCCTCTTCACACTCTTGCAGGTACTTTTCATCTGCCTTTGTCTCTGTGTTTTTATATTCCTCATCCTCCTGGTTTCTCACTTTTCTTCCTTTCTGTCTCTTACATTGGATCAAAGGCTGATGAAGAAACATAAGTTTCTGCCCTAAAAAATGAGCCCTGGTGCCCACCATCTGCAAGCACCGGTACAAAATAAGTACTGACAGTGATACAGGTGAGCTGGTACAAAGAGTGGTAACGAATAAGAAAGGTGCAATATAATCAGGGCTCCCAGGTTTATGGTATTTATGTTTAACATTTTTGTCTGTGTTTATCTATATTTATTGTTTGGCCATCTTATGGCTGTTTTTCCATATTTAGTCGGGTTTTTTTAAGAATTAATCGAGTTGTAAAATGGTATATTTCAATAAGTATTTAACTGATAAACACGCACTCAAAGTTTGATGCCCGTTGCATTTTTAGGAAATAAACCAGCCAAATATTACAAAATACTATACCCACAGATAAATATTAGCATGAAATACAAATAGACCTTAACACAGGCCTTTATTTAAATATCCTGTTTTTAACTCCCCATGCTGTCTATCTGCACAGCGGTGGGCATGGGATTCATAAAGGGCGACATGGAGAAGCCTCTCAGAAAACAATTTTCCACTTTGGAAAATAAACACAGACCGTAAACACATTGTTTACTGCCTGCATTTATCTGTAAAAATAGAAAACTAGGAGCCGTAGATATAATTTTAAGACACGCGATAGGTAACCCCTCAAACTGCGCACACCGTAACACATAAATCACTTTTAAGCCGAGACTTTATTTAAAAACTACAAACACTCCAACTGCTCACCTGCTGTCCCGCTGAGAGGTTTTACAAAACACAACCGGCTGAATTCACAAGTTAGGAATACACCGAATTACGCGTCATATCCGCTTCACCGTCTGCAGCTCATCCTCAGTCTTAGAAGTGTCTACTTGGCCTGCTCTGTCCCCAGAGAACAGTCACAAGCTAGCAGGTAGTTACAAAATTAAGTTTTTTATGGGCGAGCGCAAAGCGCTCCGTCCCATTCTGTAATCTCTTTGGGCTTCTAACCACGCTCATGCCACGTCAGTCACCTACATTGGTTCGTGGGCTTGCCTCTTAAAATATGCTTGCTTTAAATTGTGAAAGGCATGCAGACGTCATACCTTTTCTGGTGTTTAGCCCACCTACACAGCACCGGTAAACTACTGAAAAAGTACGAGGCTCGATGTTTTCAGCCTGGGGTCCGGACTACTTCATCTGTTTGTTTTCCACACAGCGCGATTGCGCTGCGTTTTTTTTTTCTTTACAACGCTAATAGCTCTAACTCGAGCAAATGCGAGACCCGTTGCATTGACAATGCTTGTTTTTTTTATATCACAGCACTTCTGCCGGCCCTCTTCCCGTGACTGCAAACAATAGTCCTTTAATAGGCACATTTGCTGGTCAGTTATTCGCTCGGAACATCTGTGCTTCTGGTGGACATGCTCTGTATCAGTTATTGAAACAGGACCAGACTAGCTCTTAGCAGCTGTTTCCTTCTTTTAGTTTCCCTCCTTCTGAGTGAGAACCTAAGACTCCTTGCCTATATCTTCTCCTTCCTGTTTCCTCAGCCACTCTCCTCCACCAAGGAACGCTTTCCACAGCTCGATCCGCGTCAAGGAGGGAGGTTTCTAAGGCTGCTCTTTCATCCCAAGATACGTCCAGGACGAATTTCACCTCAAATTGTTGTCAAGATGGTTCAGTGAGTTAAACGCTCGCCCCTGACATTCCTTGTCATCCACTGGGCCAAGGCTTCCAACCCCAGAAAGGCCGGCCTAGCCTTCCATCCTTCTGAGGCTTGTACGCAGAGTCCCACTGATCTGGGTAACAGCAGTACCTGTACTAAGGAGAGCTTAACAGTGGTGGAAGTGTGGCGGAAAAACACATTTGTTACAAATATAAACATAGCCCTGGTCCCTCGGACGTCTTCTGAATAGTTGTGTTGTATCTTCTGGTGTGGATGCAGGACGTGAAGTGTAGTAATTATTTTGTTGCTCAAGGATAGATCAGCGGTGTAAAAAAAGATGATGTCATCCATCTCAGACATTATCTATTAGGCTTCTGGCATTGCCTGATGATGTCATCAGCATCGGGTATTATCTGCTGGGCTCATGGCATTGGCTGATGATGTCATCAGCGTGAGGTATTAACTGCTGAGCTCCTGGCATTGGCTGATGATGTCATCAGCATCAGGTATTATCTGCTGGGCTCCTAGCATTGGCTGAAGATGTGTGGAGGGGCGCACGCTGGGTCGTGGAATGCGTGTGACTGAACACAACAGATTACACCACAGGGAAACACTCATTCAAGAAAGCCAGTTGGTTCACCCCGCACTCCAGGAATCAAAGCGTTCATGCAGGAGGCTGGAGACAAAGTAAAGGAACTGCAAATCCACGGAAGACCTTGCAACCTTCAAATCCGGCACAAGATCCCACCACAGCCTCATCAGGTTTACCAGGAAATCCGCACTGCAGGACCACATCAACTCCAACACACACAGCACTAAAGAACTCTGCAACGTCATCAAAGAATTCGCCAAACCACGAGCCGAGACCACTGATCCCTCTATCTCAGGATCTCTGCAACAGACCAGCCACCTTATTCCATCGGAAGATCAAAGACCTCTACGACAGTTTCGGATCCCAAGACTCTCTGAGCTAACCAACAACACCCCTGCCAGGATCCTCCGAACCCCCACGACTCCTGCACGCCTGGACCCCCCTCACGACAAACGAAACCCACTCCATCATGAGTAGCATCCACTCTGGAGCCCCATCCGACCCCTGACCCCACTACATCTTCAACAAGGCCAGCGCCTCGATTGCGCCCGAACTCTGCAAGACCATCATCTGCTCCCTAGAGTCAGCAACCTATCTCGAAGACTGGAAGCACGCTAAGATCCGTCCACTTCTGAAGAGACCCACAGCCGACCCAACGGACCTCAAGAACTACCGCCCCATCTCGCTGCTGCCCTTCCCAGCTAAGGTCGCCGAGAAAGCAATCAACATTCAGCTATGTCAACACATCAAGGACAACAACATCCTGGACATCTCCCCATCAGGATTCAGAACTAACCACAGTACCGAAACTGCCCTGCTCCCCGCCATAGATGACATCCGCTCCCTCTTCGACTGCAGCCAAACAGCAGCCCTCATCCTACTCGATCTTTCAGCCGCCTTCAATACAGTGTCTCACTGCACACTATGCGCCAGACTCCACGCAGCAGGCATACGCTGCAAGGCCCTTTGATGGATACACTACTTCCTGACTGGCAGAGCACAGAAAGTCAGGCTCCTGCCACACCTGCCAGAACCCACTGACATCAGCTGTGGAGTATCCCAAGGATCATCGCTGAGCTGCACGCTACATGATCCCACTCGCCCCCACCACAGGAACTACAGAATGAATATCATCTCCTAAGTTGATGACACCCAGCTGATCATCTCCCTGACCGAGAACCCTTCAACAACCGAGAAGAACTTCAGGGACGGTATGGAAGCAGTCGCCACATGGATGAGGGAGAGCTGCCTTGAGCTGAACTCCGACAAAACTGGGATCCCCATCCTGGGACCCTCCTCATCAGCCTGGGACAATTCCTGGTGGCCCTCAACACTTGGCATGCCCCCTACCCCTACTGACCACGCACGAAACCTCAGCATCATCCTCGACTCAACACTCACCATGAACAGACAGGTCAACTCCATCGCCTCCACCTGCTTCCACACCCTCCGACTCCTAGAGCAAGAACTTCAGATGGATACCAACCGACTGCCAGAAAACGGTGACACACGCCCTAATCACGAGCAGACCTGGCTACGGCAACGCCCTCTATGCCGGAACCTCCAAGAAAAACCTGAACAAGCCGCAACAAATTCAGAACGCCGCTGTCAGACTCGTCTTAAACATCCCCTGCTGAGAACACATCACAGAACACCTGACAAACCTCCACTGGCTCACCGTCGAGAAGAGGATCAACTTCAAACTCCTTGTGCACGCTTACAGAGCCCTCCACGACAGAGGACCCAGCTACCTCAACCACCGCATCACCTGATACTCCCCTTCCAGACCTCTCCGCTCGTCCCAGCAGTCGCTCGCCAACGTATCCCACATAAAGAAGTCCTCGGCTGGAGGAAGATCTTTCTCATACCTGGCAGCAAAAGGTTGGAACACCTTACCACTGCACCTCAGACAGACGCCATCGCCGCCTCAGTTCAGGAAGGACCTCCAGACCTGGCTCTTCAACTGATCTCTGAGGACCCTCCCTAGCGCCTTGAAACGCTATGGTTGAGTGGTGCTCTTTCAAAATATATGATTAATTGATTGATTGATTGAACGGATGAGAGCCCCCTTTTTACTCCTGAGCCTGAGTGGAGCAGACATGCCAGAAGGGGTGCGGCCGCGGACAGTACACTGGTGTGTTAGGAGCAGGCGTGACTCAGGGGCGTAAGCTGCCTTGGTGCAGCAGGTGCAGTAGAACTGGGTCCCATTGAACCCTGATCATGGCTGCATTGCACAGTTCAGTCAGCAGCAAAGGGGGGATGGGGTGGGGGGGTGTCATCACCTTCCTTACACTAAGACCAGTGCTTTAAATGGGCAGGTATTGTCCGGTACTGAATACCCGCACTTCCTTCATTTAAAAGGGGGAGTACCTGCATCTCTCAGCACAGGTGACGTATACTTAATTGGAGAGTACCAGCACTTCTGAAGCGCAAACAGGTACTCTGTAGAGTACCTGCGCCTTGATGTTTCCATTTAAAGCACTGACTCAGACCCATAACGCACTGCCTACTATAGGCCGGGCTTTGAGGGAAGGTGGAGTCTCCTGGTTTGGGGGGGTCTAACTTGCCATAGGGTCACCTGGTTTGGAGGGGGGGTCTAACTTGCCATAGTACCAAAGAGTCCAGAAGGGTATGCATCACCAGAGCCCCCAGGGCCAGAGCACAGCCCCTTCGAACACCCGCCTCAATCCCTGCCTTGGGCTGATGCCCTGTAGGGACCCGGCCTGCCCGTGACCCTGCTCTGCTGCCGCCCAGTGGAGCGTCCATGCAGTGCGCCTGAGGGGAGTGCGGTGCCCACAGGGGTGCGTGAGGGGGGCATGGCACAGGGCGGGGCATCCAGGCAGTGGGCGCTGGTGGTGAGTTAAGGGGAAGAGGGGCATCCTGCTCTGAGCAAAACTGTGTAAACAAAGTGAACCCCCCCGCCATATAAAAAGCAAAGTGTTATTCCAAGGAACACAGATTAGTGGTGGCCCAAATTGGAGAAATCATAATAAAGCGTGTGTCACTGGAGAGTCAATAATAGAGATTATTGTTATTGTAGCCGGGTCGATGGTGCTCAATACTTTAATTTCAGAAGGATGAGAGGCTGAGCCAGCCCTACAGAAGTCATCCGTGTGACCTGTAGGGTATATTCCTCGAGGGTCTGTGAAGGCCACGGCCACTCTGCAGTGAGAAGCTGTCACTTTGGAAGAAGCGCTAGACAATGTGTCGGGTCACTAGCATAGGCCTCTTCATCCTGCAGAGTGGAGCCTTAAAACTACCCATGGGGGGGCGCTGCAGGAGTCCTCCACTATGTCCCCGGGACTGTACAAGAACATCAAGGGGGGCCAAGACTCTCAAAAGTCACTCCCCTTTGGCTGGTTATGGGCTGTCTCCTGCTTCCTTTTTTTTAGGTCTGGCCTAGAGATAGCTTTAGATGTCTGGCCATCCTCATGCTATAACAAAGAGAACCGTAAATAATAAAACATACATGTATCCATGCATGAAGGGAGTTTGGGTCAGCTCTCTTCACCTATTGGTCTGTTTACCTGTCAATCACATTTTGCTCTCATGTACCACAGAATAGATATTTATAATGTAGCAATGGGTCAGCCAACTTCCGCCACCGACTCTCCTACACTCTGATAAAACAAGAGGGTAACCCCATAACCCCTTATGGGCTAAGGCAGAGGTTCCCAACCTGTGGTCCGGGGACCTCAGGGGATCCGCGACTGCTCAGAAAATGAAATAATATTAACAGATTAGGTCCCCAGATTTCAGCACTTACTCAGTTGGAGTCCCTGGATTCCAATAATGATTCAGTGGAGGTCCCTGGGTTCCAGTAATGATAAAGTGGGAGTCCACAGAAGTCAAAAGGTTGGGAAACACCGGGCTAAGGTATTAACAGAGTGTCGGGTAAAGGAGCCTGCAAGGGATCTTGTTGGAAATGAAACATTTTCGTGAAATCAACCGAGTCTAATGACGCCAATTAGTGACATCCTTCAAACGTTACATATAGTTTAACGTAAAGATATCCTGGAATTCACAAAATTGATACACAATAAATAACAGGAATAAATCATGACAACGTGGGTGTATCTTGTGACATTGTTATATTAGGGGTACATTATGGGAGTAACCTTAAAGCATAAATTCATGATTACAGGGGTTCAACCCGTATAGTTTCTAGTACATTGACATTGTCTGTTATGATACAAAGACGTGTGATTAAAGTAGCCCGCCTTTCCTTGAAAAACAGTTTTTATCCATTTATTGATGTTTCTGTTAGAAAGATGGACACCACTGCGATATATAGAAAGTGGGCTTTGAGCGCAGAGCCCTTTGTCTTAAAATTGTACAGTAATCACATATCCTTGCATCATAACAGGCAAAGCCAATGTACTAGAAACTATACTGATTCAAACCCTGTAATCATGAAAGTATGCGTTACGTTACTTCAATAATGTACCCCTAAGGTACATTGTCATGATTTATTCGTCATTTACTGTGAATCAATTTTCTGAACTCCGGAATACATCTATGTTAAACTCTATATAACGCCTGAAGGATGCCACTAACTGGCACCATTAGACTTGGATGAATCCATGTAAATATTTCATTTCCAACAAGAGCCCCTGTAGGCATCTTCACCTGACACTCTCCTGCACTCTGAGTCACTGCATGTAGCCTCATAACATCTGCCTAAAAAGTGCACTTCAGTGCCTGGGCTGGTGGGCCAATATTTGACTGTGCCAATGCTTTGTGCCATCCTTTAGCCACCTTTAGCTTTTCAGTCTCCATTGTGTGTTTAAACAATCACTTGCAGTAATTCAAAGCAGACAGTCTATTTATTTGCACCAGTATGAGTCATGTTCTCCTGTGATGTACATTAAAATTAAAAGAAGTTTATATTCCATTTCACCTGCCTCACAGGAAGCAGCCATACCGTTCTATTAAAATTATATACAATAGTATTTTTTTATTTAACATTTGGATTGCAATCAGGTGCCGGCCACGTCTAGGCAAATGCATGTTGTCTTTGTTTTTTTGATTTTTTATTTGGCATGCACTTGTAATAAAAAATATATATATAACTATTGCACCAGCTTGATAAGGCTAGAGCTGGGACAACCACATGATTCCACAAGGCCTTGTCACTATTAAAACCCGAGGCCCTCTCCAGTGCAGATGTAGACCTGTGGTCTGTTCTCACCAACCTCACGCCTCTGTTGGGATGGTGGTGTGTACTAAGGGCCTGACTGCCGTGGGGTTTGATGGTGCCGGCATCCGTCTTCTACCCGTAATATGGCTTAATATTAGAAACATCTTTATTGCACAAGAGAATAATGTCAGTAGCCCGACTACTGGCTTTAAAATGAGGTTAGTGTGTGGGTCACGGTACAAGGTTGGGTGGTAAGGGCCGTGAGCTTAAATAAACACCTGATTGTTCTAGGCTACCTTGTTAAGAGGGTGAACTTGCCTATACACAGGGCCACTGGAACTATGTAACAGATGAACGCCGAATTATGTGGCAGGGTTGATTAAATTATGCAGCAAGAAAAGCCAAATTATGCGGCATAATGTGGCACATATTTTGATAGTATTACTATTTTAATTTGTAATGTTTACACAAAGTGACACTGGGAAAAGGTTTCATCTCATTAGTGCCAGTTAAGCAACCAAAAACAGAAATAAGTAACTGAAAGATGACCAGTTAATCTTTGCGAAGGGCATTCCACTCTGCGTGAACACGTCACCACGTTTTTGGTAACTTTTGATCTGTTTGAGCAAGAAACAAACACTTTTGTTAAAATCTCTAGAGTATAGTTAATGTGGCAAATGTAACTATGCGAAAAAGCAGCACCTATTGAATCGCAAAATTTCAGTGGCCCTGCCTGTGAGAAATTCAACAGGCCTATGCCTCAGAGGACTCACAGACTGGTCTGTGGCCGGCTAGACATCAGCCCTACCGGCATCTGAGAAGGTGGTGGGTCCGGTTTGTATTCAGAAATGTACTGGAAAACTTATCAGCAGAGTGTGACACTGAAATGCCAGTGGTGCTGATAGAGATGTGTGTGTGGCTGACTTGGCCTCAGCCCTACTGGCATGTCTGAAATACAGTTTGTAAAAAAATCTCCCCTCAGGCCAGTCTGCCTTCAAATGCAGAATGACCAACAACCGACCAGTAGGCTGGTGTGCTGATGTGAGTGTGTCTCCATCTGTTGTTGAAAATGTATAGTAAAACGCTGCAATAATGAAGACAGGCCCAATCCCAGAAGCCTGCAAGCTGTAACATCCGCTCTCAGCCAACAGCTTTCTCCCCACTGATGCAAAGAGCACAGAGACATCTAGAGTAAGGGTGGGCGGAACTCGTGGCGTTTCACTCCATGGTATTCCGACAAGTTACATAAAAACTCAACAAGATTCCATGGAGTTCCAAGAGCAGGCGGAATTCGGGCACGTTCGGCTACTTGTGCTGCTTTCTTGCGCCGGTTGCTTGTTCCGTGCTGTAAAATCAGCACAAACTGCACCACGCAACGTGCCAGAGGGTGCTGCTTCTTTCTGCCAGTCAAGTGGATCTTCTACTCGAACTGCAGCTTGTCAATGCAAACGGTTGCGACTTGCCGCAATCGTCCACAATGAGAAATATCACTGGAAGGCATTCTAGCACCGAAAATCACACTAGGGGACGCTAATCCTCGCTCGACAACTTAATGTTAGCAAGCCACATGTGAGAAAAAAACTCTGTCATGCAGATGTGGCCGGAGTTTTGCTGGAACTCTGCGCTCCATGCAGAACGTGGAGAGGGCAAAACTCCACAAACTCTGCCGACGTAAAGAGGAAATGTCACTCACACCTAAACTGGAGAACACTCGGTGGAAGGACAGGGCCCTCCTGAGAGACCAAGCACTGCTTGTGAAGGGCCAGTCTGGTGAACCTAGATGGGGGGTGGCAGCCAGAGGGAACTTTCAAAAGGATTTATGAAAAGTTATGTGTATTACTAAAGTGCACTATCACCTGCTAGGGTATCTCGGCGTCGGGCAGGTGTGTGTGCCTATCCCCGGCCTAGGGCACGGACGTCATTTAGGGGTCGCAGCTGCAACCCCCGGCTTGCCCTTTGCTACCCCTGGCGCTGCCTTTTGCGACCCCTGGCCTCAGAGGTGGCAAATTCTGTGCCAGAAACACAGGGGCAGCTAGTCCTTATGGAGGTCAGCTGGGCCTCCACACTCTGTATTCTGGCAATTTTCTATCACACTAATTGTGAATAATGGTATATTATTCACTATTAGTGTAATAAAAATGGAGTACAATTAGCTGGAATATGCCCTTCCATGGCAGCCGAGGTAAGTAAAAATGCTTTTGAATGTATGTTGTGTGCGTGATTGCGGGTGAGTATGTGAGCAAGTGTATGTAAGTGTGAATATGCGTGTATGTGTGTGTGAGTGAAAGTGAAGGTCAAAGGGCGTGTGATGTCACTTCCGCTACCGCTGGCATTTCGGTGAATTGACGTCCATGGCCTAGCGTTGCTTAAGTAATTTCAAAGGTAGGTCTTCACCCTCTTATGGAATTCAATAAGAGGGAAGGTCATAATATCCATTAAAATCAGAAAAATTAAAAGCAATGAAAAATCAGACCCTCTAAAAACGACAATATTTCAGAAAATGGTTGAGCAAAAATTGGGTGTGGTAAATTACTTAAATCAAAAACGAATGAACAGCGAATGATAGATAAGAATTCTGCACGAGGGTTAGTATCTAACAGTTAGACGCCATTCCAACGATTTTCTGCGTAGCAACAGCTGATATATAGAGCCTAATATACATGATGTGCTCGCTTCTAGGGCATGATTTTCTTAAAACACACATTTTGAGTGAACATCTAAGTCAAATGCCAACGTTTTGAGGGAGATAGCAAAGTACAATGGAACAGTACCGAATGGCAGCCGTGTGGTGATCTCAGTTGCACTGTAGCGCCAGTATAGCGCTTACTGAATCGCTGCAAAGCGTACCCATTGCATGCATGTGGGGTACATTTGTTTTTGGACACTGGAGGATGTGACTCCTGCACATGGTACCGGAAAATACCTGCTGAAGTTAACAGATAACCTCGGAGGCCTCTACCCAGTTCCAGTCGGTAACAGGAAGCAACTCATTTATTCGCGTTTTCAGTTTGTGCGATGGAAGAAAACCTACATGCCAGCAACTGAACCCGGTCGAAACCACTTGTGACTGGTGAACTGGAATTTCCGCCAAGGAGCACAGGTGCACTGGTACCAAGAGGCATCCTCTCGGCCACCCCTCCCCCACAGACCAGGTCCCCCGCGCTAGAAAATGAGGCCGGTCTGTGGGATGCTGAACCGAAAACACTGGGATGAGTCCCGGCATGCACCGCGAAGCATTAATAAGAGATGAGAAACTAGGCCCAGTGTGGCCATAACTCAGAGATGTGCTGTCTGTACTTTAAATGCCTATTATATCAAACTTATACTTTGGGTCGGGTTACCTTAAGGGCTGCAAAATATTTTTTGTAATGTAAACATACAGAGGCGCATTAAGCACAAATAAATGATGTGATTCTGTGATTTGTTTACAGTCATACATTTGTCTAAGTGAAGAAGTCGGGATTTAAGTCTCATGGAGTATAAAGCCAGATTGTAGTGATCTACTGCGTGAGTAAAAACAAAATTACTCCTCTCAAAAAGGGGGTAGGACGCCAGGAGCAACTTGCCAAATGGGCTTTTGTTCTGAGAAGTATTCACGGCCCAAAAGTAGGCAATGGCCGCTCTCCTGCCTAAAAACTAGGGGTAACAGAACCCCGCCCTTGCTGCAGAACTGTACTGATTTGTTAAGTGTAAGTAGTATTTCTGCTCCGTGCCACCAGGGGGCGCTCCAATACTTCTGCCCTCAAACCTGGGTAGGGTGTGCAATAATAAAAACATAATTTGCTTGTGGGTTTAGTACATGCAAAGAAATGGGCGTGCACACCCCAAATACTCACTTTCCAAAATGAAAAGAGTTTTTCTCCGCTAACCCTTCACCCGCTCCCTACTTTGTCGAGCAGGGTGGAGGTACTCCCTCTTTTGGCTTCTCCAAACAGGGGATCGACTTTTGAATACATCTGATGTAGGAAGAGTCACTTCACATACTCACAAAGGCTTTTCTGAAGAGACCCTGTGTGTGTTTGTGACCAGGCCCAAAGGGAAATAACCCCACTCTTTGCTGAGCCTTTCGGATATTTAATGATCTCAGGCCCAAACCTAAGGCGAGTAAGGAAATCTAAACTTTGGTTCACCTGCCCCATTACCCCAACTTTCTTCACTCAACCTGTGACCAATATCTACACTTTACGAGTGAGTCTGGTAAATATTCTAGCTTCTTCCATAGTATTCCTGCTGAGATGCATCACACAGGAAGTCCCGCCTTAAAGAACATGGCGGTTTCCTGTATAAATAGCAAAATCAGGCAGGATCTGGTAGGGACATTCTACTGAGAGGATCTAAATCAAATGCAAATATTATCTCTACATGACTTAATAAAGCTTTGTGGGATACGGGGGAGCTGCGCTGCTGGAGGGGTGGGAAATGGAACTCTACGCAACAGCAATACAGCACTCTGGGAGATGGAACTCTACGCAACAACATTACAGTAGTCTGGGAAATGGAACTCTACGCAACATCATTACAGTATTCTGGGAAATGGAACTCTATGCAGCAGTGTTATGGTAGTCTGGAAAATGGACCTCTGCCCAACAAGTTATCATAGTCTGGGAAATGGAACTCTCTGCAACAGCGTTCCGGTACTCTGGGAAATGGAACTCTACGCAACAACGTTATTATAGTCATGGAAATGAACTCTACGCAACAGTGTTGTTATAGTCTGGGAAATGGAACTTACGCAACAGCATTATGGTACTCTGGGAAATGGAACTCTACACAACAACGTTATTATAGTCATGGAAATGAACTCTACGAAACAGTGTTGTTATAGTCTGGGAAATTGAACTTTACGCAACAGCATTATGGTACTCTGCCTAAAGCAGTTGGTGAACTTTAGAGATATCCCAGCTACAATGACTTCATCATAAATTAACTGTGTTTGGACCTCAAAAGCAGCAATGGAGTCCTCCATACCCTACCCATGCGGCCTACCTTGAATTTGACGGCCAGCAGCTCCGTGGCTTCCTGCTCCTTCTTCAGGTCCTCCATCATCTTCTCCTTCTCATCCAGCAGCCTCAGCTTCTCCTCGGCCAACAAACTGTGGTCGTCCTGGATGGCCGCCTTCTCCTGCTCCAGCTTCTCCGTCTGCTCCTTCAAGTAGTTCTCCATGTTCTTTTCAATGATGTTGTCGTCATTCTCCTCCTCGGCCTCCAAATCCGCCAGCGAGTCCCCATCCATGGTCTTCCTCCTTCGGCTGTTCCGCCTCCGCTTCTTGCTCAGCATGCCTCGCGTCTCCAGTTGTGCCTTCAGTCGAGCGATTTCTTCTTGGAACTCCCTCAACAAGGTGTCTTTGGGGTCCTCGTTGATCCTCGGCTTGTTCTTGATGTTTTTAGCCCTGTTGGCGAACCTGAGTGTCGATAAGGTCTCATCATAGCTGTGGGATGCAGGCCCTAGGGTGGCAACCATGATGGTCTTGGCGTTCCCTCCCAGTGAATCCTGGAGCAAGCGGGTCAGCTTGGAGTCCCTGTAGGGGATGTGAGTACTCTTGCCGTCCACCAGGGCTGATATCACGTTGCCCAAAGCCGACAAGGACAAATTGATCTTCGACGCCTCCTTGGGCCTTTCGCCATGCTGCCCCATTTTGCTTTGGCGCTCGCTGCCCGCCAAGTCCACCAAGTTGAGCTTACCCACCCGGATATGGTCTTCTCCATCCCCGTCCTTCTCGCTGCACTCCACTGTGATGGCGAAGATGGTGTGCGACCGAGAGCTGTACTCGTTCATGTTGGTGCTGGCCACGGACCGCGCCTGGTTCCCCAAGTTCATGACGTGTTCGATCTCCTTGACGTTCTTGGTGACAAACGAAGAGAGGTCCTTGATATAGACCCCAGTTTCCGGGTTCTCCTTGAGCTCCAGCTTCTTGCTCTGGTCCTTGGCCAGGAGATCTCGGATCTCTTCCTGGTAGATCTCCAGGTAGGACGCCCTGACCAGGTACTGCTGGTTCTGAGACCTGGAGATGTGGGTGAAGATATGCTCAAAGGCATTCGGGGTCACCCCCCTCTTCTCCGTGTCCGTCCAGGCCCCCTGCATGGTGTAGGTCTTGCCGGTGCCCGTCTGCCCATAGGCGAAGATGGTGCCATTGAAACCCTGCAGGACCGAGTCTATCAGCGGCCTGACCGTCTCGATGTAGAGGTCGGCCTGCTTGGAGCTGGCGTCGTACACGGCGTCGAAGGTGAAGGTCTTGGCCAGCTCCCCCGGGGCGGCCCTGGCATGGCGCAGGGTGACCTGGCCCAGCTTGACGTCCATGTCCACGATGCGCTCGTGGCCCGCCGCCTCCTCCTTCCGGCTCATGGGGCGGCATCGCACCACCACCTTCAGCGCCTCGCTGCTCTTGGGCTTGGCGCTCATGCTGGCGCAGGCCTCTGCCCACCTCGGCTGGTCCTGGCTGGCACGCCTGGTCCAAGCCCATGCAGGGCTGGCACTGGCTTGGCTCTGGGGGTTGTTTCCTGTGCCTGGACGGGGTGTACGGAGGGAGGAAGCCCACTTATTCCCTCCAGGTGCCCGAGCGCCTCTGGGCACGGCCAGCCACCAGCCGGGAGCGCATCAGGTACGGACGCAGGGTGCCCATGCCGGCTCGCCCATCGGGTGCAATGCGCCGGCCTTCCCGCAGGATTTCCAAAAAACCCAAACCAATAGAAGGAGTGGATCACCGGAGGGGGACAGATGCCCGGATCCGAGGGCAGGGCTGGTGACTGATGCTCAAGGATGCTGGGCTAGGACGCGCGCCCATTCATTGCAGTGTAGGGGCGGCGTTGGCGCCCCTGCCTCGGGGCTGGGTCTGGAGCCCCCGGGTACCGGCCCAGCTCGTCTGCCCCTGTGCCAGCTCCCGCAGCAGTCCCTCCTGCTGGCACTGATGCCCCCCTGCCAGCTCCTGTAGCGGTCCCTCCTCTTGGCACTGATGCCCCCCTGCCAGCTCCTGTAGAGGTCTTTCCTCTTGGCACTGATGCCCCCCTGCCAGCTCCTGTAGCGGTCCCTCCTCTTGGCACTGATGCCCCCGTGCCAGCTCCTGTAGCGGTCTCTCCTCTTGGCACTGATGCCCCCGTGCCAGCTCCCGTAGCGGTCCCTCCTCTTGGCACTGATGCCCCCGTGCCAGCTCCTGTAGCGGTCCCTCCTCTTGGCACTGATGCCCCCGTGCCAGCTCCTGCTGGCACTGACGCCCCTGCCCACAGACCCTGCGGCCCCCGCTGCGGACCGTGCGCCTCCTGCCGCCCGGGGTGTGCGAGGGTGCGCCCGGGCAGGGAGGCGGGTGTGGCTCGCCCTGGGAACCGATGCTGGCTGTTGCCGGGAGCTGCTCCTTGCTGTTGTTTTGCACCGGCGGGGGAGGGGAGGAGGGCGGCTCCCACACACCGGTTGGCTGGCAGAGGATGTGTGAGAGGAGGGGAGAGTGTACGAGAGGGGCGAGCTGTCTTCCCAGGGACAGCCTAGCAGCATCTGACATCACCCTCCCTGCAGCTATGCTCCCATCGGTCGGGAGCCACGGGCATTCTGGGAGATGTAGTCTCTCGCTGATTCACGCTCACACATGGGTGTGAAGGAATTCAACCTAATAATAGCTCGTATTTAAAAAACAATAACCATCATTTATAAGATAGCAACAGCTCGTCCAGTACTGTATTTTTGTTCGCTTTCTAACACTTCTGGATGATATTTTCCAGTTATTTGTGGTGTGATATTTCCAGTTATTTGTGGTATGATGTTCAGGTGAGGGAAGGCGGTGAACCACTCACACTTAGCATAAAAAACTTGAGAAACATGAGTTAAAGGGACGAACAGACGGGACAAATATTTTGTTGAAATGCGATATTCTGTATTGAATGAAACACCAAGACAATGAAAACAGCGGTCCACAATCCAGAGTTGTGATGTTGGGTGGTATGGACAAAAAACACCACAAAAACAGACTTTTAGGTCTAGTGTTGGTTACCAGCCCTTTGGCTTTGCCAATGCTTGTATTGTCATGGTTTTTGCAAAACTTTAATGTTGCAAAGCTGCTAGAGCCTTGCTAATATCACACAGTGACAGCTTATTAAACGTGATAACTCAAGGCAACAGGAGGGGGAACACAACACACAGGGTATATCAAGACAAACAAAGATTAGCTTTTGTTTTTAAATGTCAATTCAGGATTTGCAAGCAAAAGTATCACAGACAGCCAACAGCGCTCAAGGCCGCACCAATGGAAGGCTGTATACTATACCCAATGCCACTGAAATTATGCGGCAAGAGAGGGCCAAACTATGCAGCAGGGTTGACTAAATTATGTTGCAAGAAAAAGCAAATGATGTGGCATGATGCGGCACATTTTGTAATAGTATTACTTCATTATTTTGTCAATTTTACACTCGTAAACACTGTTTGGGCATAGGCTGCATCTCATAACTATCAGTTGAACACCCAAATATAGCAATAAGCGGCTGAAAGATGACCAGTCAAGCTTTGCAAAGGACGTTCCACTGCGAGGCAACAGGCATCGCTGCATTTTTATTAGTAACGTCTGAACCGTTTGAGCTAGAAACAATTTCTTTTTGTTAAAATCTGCAAATTATGCAGCCTCTGAGGGATTATGCGGCAAATCCATAATTATGCTGATAACGCTGCAGCCACACGATCACATCATTCCGGTGGCCCTGGGTACACGAATGGCCACAACATAACATCCCAATATACTCAATAGCACCTCGTCATGCAGGTCATCT
Source organism: Pleurodeles waltl (assembly GCF_031143425.1). Classification (NCBI taxonomy): domain Eukaryota; kingdom Metazoa; phylum Chordata; class Amphibia; order Caudata; family Salamandridae; genus Pleurodeles; species Pleurodeles waltl. Next base: position 84,922,102 of record NC_090444.1, read on the forward strand.
AACAATAATCAACCCTCAACAGTCCAAACACAGCAATCCACTGCGACCCAGGTGCGACTCTCGAGACTTCAAGACAAAGCCGTTTAAAGGCGTGGGCAGAGTGGGCATTGCCCAGGGCCCCACTTCTAAGGTACCCTGTGAAAGTGAATTTTCTCTCTATTTGTCCATGGGCGGCCCCTTCATGTGAGCGGAGGAGCGTCGCCCCGCCCAAACAAAAATGCCCCCCATTACGGAAAAATACGATGGTAACAAACTTTGTTTATTACCATTTTACCTTTTAGCACCCCGTCCTAAATCGTGTATCAGGACGGGGTGGGGCAATTGCTGGCGAGTGGCAGCAGGGAGCTGTGCACTTGTTGAAAGTGCGCATGTCCCTTTGGTCGGCTGTCTTGTGACGGCCAGCCAGACATGCGTACTTTAAACATCTCTAACCCAGCTGTCTTAAAACAGCTGGGTTAGAGAACGCACAGGCCTCCAGCGCTTTGATGAGCGCTGAGAGATCCCACTGTCACCAATCCTGACGCTGCTTTCATGGTGGTTAGCAGCATGAAAGCAGCGTCAGGATTGGTTAGTGGTGTTTCCTGGTCCTGTGCGTTGGAGCTTCCAGGAGCAGGAGGACACCTGCAGGTAAGTTACTTTTTATTTTATTTTTTATTATTATTATTGTGCCTCCCCCACCCCAAGCCCCCGCTGTGAACATAAACCGGCTGTCACTGTATTTGACCTCTGTCTATTCTCTCTCTCTTGCTCTCTCTCTCTCTCTCTCCCTACCCCTGACTCAGTTTGTCCACCCACTGTCATTGTAAGGATTTTTTAAATCTGTTGTGATCCTGTTTAAGTTTAACATGTCATTTAGTATTTTTTGGCCTCACAAAGGGTATGAATTATCAGTAAATGGGTAGTAAAATTAAAATTTGTTCCAGACAGGGGCTCCCAAAATAGGTCTTGCCGGAGGCCCCAAAGAACCTAGCAATGTGCAAAGAAGCTCGGAAGTGTGCAGTAACGCATCCTTCTGACAACCCACAGCTCTGTGAGGACATACTGTTGCAGATGTGCACAATATACCTGCTGGGAACATAGCACCTCTGCTTTTTCGAAGTGCTGTAAATAAAGGCATTAGTATTACTTAATTTAGTGGTCCTCAGTTTACTGACCTTTGGAAGGATGGAAGCCTGAGACGGGCCTTTCAGGCTTCAGATCTGTGAGCTGTTGATCATCGTATGTTTCAATGGAGAATGTTTAAGTCACTGATCAATACTGCCTCCTTAACATCCCATAACATACCATACCATACCATATCATACCATACCATACCATAACATACTGTAGCATCAGACATTGGCCACCCTGAGAGCTCGCTATGGCACTAGAAGTGACTGGCTGCAGCTTTGGAGGGAAGTAAACACCACATGTTGCTAATACCCCCAACTCAACAGTACTCACTGTATCGCACTTACAATGATGAAAGTCTAGATTAGCACCACTAGGATACCTGCCTATGACATGTATTTTGCACAAGATCTGAGTGGCAGACGTTGAGTTATTCTACCTTGTAACATAAAACAGGCCTTCAAACTCACATCAAAACATTCATTCTCAAGTCAAATATTAGACTGAAATAGTCCAGATAACTCTGAACTAGCTTAAGGATGAAAGGCTGGGTCAGCCTATTAGTAACGAAAATCTACAAAAATTAACACCTTAGAGAGCTGCAGGTGCATTGACCTCTTGCACTATCTTACCAGTAAGATAGCACCACACTGCTCCGGTAGAAGATGTAAAGCCTCCTCTTCTGTACTGCACAACCACCCGGCCTGCAACACCACTACCTCATGCATCACTACCCGAGGCTGGCCTTCTGTGGGCTGCAAGGATGTCACCAAAGCTGCCGAGAAACGCAAAATGTATTAAGGGACGTCCCAAGAAAATATTAGCACCAAGGAAGCCCGAGCAATGGGTCAGGCTTGGCCGAAAAGTCAAACCGAAACCATGATCATGCAGCAGGCTATCGAGCACCGGATACTATGTACAAATATATGATCTTTACGATTCCAGAATAGTTCATTCTTTGCCACTTATGGATATTCTGATTCATAATTTAAAAGAAAGTCAGGATAGCGCCTAGAAAGTTATCACATGTTTAGCACAAGATTAGCCAGCAAGCATCAGAATATTCAAAGGCAAAATGTCAGACCCACGGACTCGATCTTTGACTTCTTGTCACCTGCAGCATGAAATGCTAAAATCCATGCATCTCTGCGCTACATTTTCTCAATCCAAACCAATGAAAGAGCAAGTGGTGGATGGAAACTGCAGATAGGCGCTAATGAGCATCATGGGAAGGATGCCAGATGATCTTGAGGGTTAAATAACTTTCTGGCATAGAACGTGGTAGAAATTGGGTCTCTGGTTGGCAGTGGTTTGAACCCTGTCCAAGTAGGGACCCTCACTCTAGTCAGGGTAAGAGAGTCACTCCTGCTCACCCCCTTAATAGCTTGGCACGAGCAGTAAAGCTTATCTCAGAGGCAATGTGTAAAGTATTTGTGTGCGCGCGCGCGCACACACACACACACAGAGCAAATGTACTACACACCAGTTTTAAAAAACAGCCAATATTTATCTGAATAAAACAAGACCAAAAAGACAAAAACCCAACACACACAAGTAAAGTGATCACTTTTTAAAAGTTCCAAAGAGTCTTAATCCAGAGGAGTCAATGGCTGTATCTTTTTAACACACATTACCTGGGACATGTAAAAAACAAAGACTATGCGGGCTGCAGAGGTGAGACACCAGAAAACAAAGCAATGCGTCAGTTCCTTACTGCACGGGGGAGGTGATACGTCGGTTCCTTACTGGCAGGGGAGGTTATACATCGATTCTCCCCTCATGGGAGAGGCGATGCATCAATTCCTTACTGGCAAGAGGGGTGATGTGTCGGTTCTTTACTGGCAGGGGAGGTGATGCATCGGATCTCTCCCCGCAGGAGTGGTGTTGCATCCGTTTGCGGTCATGCAGCCACAGTTTCTTGCTGCAGCATGGGGACAATGCGAATGTGACGCCCAGGGATGATGCTTGGGAATATCCATACGCAGTGTGGTGATAGAGCCGTGGTTGAACAGGCGCAGCATCGATCCTACACGTGCTGTGTTGATTCTTCCACTGCAAGACGCAAAGCAGATGCTGCATCGATTTTCAGCTGCGGCTCTTCAATGCATGGATTTTATTCCTCAGGACACCAATTTACAATTCCAAGGGCCCAGGTACTGGATTTGGCACCACTTGGCAAGTCAGGACTCTCAGCAGAAGATCCAGGCACTGGGAGATGATGTATTTGATGTCCTTGAGGCAAGCTCAGTTCAAGCCCTTAGAGAACCTTGGAAAGCAGGATGTAGAAAGCAAAGTCCAGTCCTTTCACTCCCAAGACAGAAGCAGCAAGAAGCAGGCCAGCACAACAAAGCAAGAGGCAGAGCGGCAGTCACTCCTACAGCATCCAGCTCTTCTTCCTGGCAGAATGTCTTCAGTCCAGAAGGGTTCCAAAGTTGTGGTGTCAGAGGTCCAATACTTACACTCATTTCTGTCTTTGAAGTAGGCAAACTTTAAAGGAAAGTCTTTGTAGTACACAAGACCCTGCCTTTCCTGCTTTTGCCCCAGACACCCCAGGGGGTTGGAGACTGCTTTTTGTAAGGACAGACACAACCCTATTCAGGTGCAAGTGTCAGATCCTCTCACCACTCTAGCCCAGGAAGACTCATCAGGATATGCAGGACACACCTCAGTTCCCTTTGTGCCACTGTCTAGAATGAATTCACAAACAGCCCAACTATCATCCTGACCCAGACGTGTATTCCCCAGCCAGGCAGAGACACAGAATCGTTAAGCAAGAGAATGCCTACTTTATAAAAGTGGCATTTTCAAACTTACAATTTAAAAACCAACTTCACCAAAAGATGTATTTATAAATTGTGAGTTCAGAGACCCCAAACTCCCCATATCTACCTGCTCCCAATAGGAAATTACTCTTAAAAGATATTTCAAGCCAATCCCCATGTTAACCTATGGGAGAGATAGGCCTTGCAGTAGTGAAAACCGTTCAGAAGTATTTCACTATCAGGACATGTAAACTACACCGGAACATGTCCTACCTTTTAAGTACACTGCACCCTGTCCATGTGGCTTCCTTGGGCCTACCTTAGGGGTGACTTATATGTAGTAAAAGGGAAGGTTTGGGTCTGGCAAGTGGGTTAACTTGTCAGGTCGAACTGGCAGTTAAAACTGCACACACAGACACTGCAGTGGCAGGTCTGAGACATGTTTACTGGGCTACTCACGTGGGTGGCCCAATCAGGGATAAACTAATTACCAATACCATTTAGACAGGGAGCACTTGCACTTTAGCACTGGTCAGCAGTGGTAAAGTGCCCAGAGTCCTAAAGCCAGCAAAAACGAAGTTCAGCACAGGATCAAAACAGGAGGTCAGAAGCCAAAAATCGACAATGGAAACCACACCAAGAGCTGACAGGTCTAACATGTATCCCCCTCAGATAAAAGTTGGGAGAACTGCCCAACCTCATGGGAGTTCTCATCACTAAGGCAGAAGAACCTGGACAGACCATAAGCATTGGCGTGTTCTGTGCCAGGGTGGTGTTCCACCATAAAGTCCATTCCCTGTAGGAAGATGGACCACCTCAACAGTTTAGGATTCTCACCCCTCATCTGCATTAAACATCTGAGGGTCCTGTGGTCTGTCTGAACCCGGACGTGAGTCTCAAACAAGCAAGGTCTTAGCTTCTTCAGTGCCCAGACTACATCAAAAGCTTCCCTTTCTATTGCGCTCCACCTCTGTTTCCGGGAAAGTAACCTCCTACTAATGAAGGCTACAGGTTGGTCAAGGCCCTCTTCATTTAGCTGTGAGAGCACGGCTCCCACACCATACTCTGAGGCATCTGTCTGCAGCACAAATTCCATAGATAAGTCAGGAGCCTTGAGCACGGGTGCTGTGCACATGGCCTCCTTCAGGGTGTCAAAAGCGGTCTGGCATGCTTCTGTCCAGATCACCTGATGGGTCTGCTTCTTGGAAGTCAGCTCTGTCAAGAGAGCAACAATGGTGCCATACCCCTTAACAAATCTCCTGCAGTATCGGGTAAGACCTGAAAAGGCTCTCACCTCTGTCTGGGTCTTGGGGGATGCCCAAGCCAGAATAGTATCAATCTCGGCTTGTAGGGGAGCCACCAGGCCGCTCCCTTCCTGGTGTCCCAAGTGCACCATAGACCCTTACCTTATATGGCACTTACTCACCTTGATACTGAGGCTTGCACTCTGTAGAGCCCTCAACACTTCCTAGAGGCAGTACAAGTGGTCCTCCCAGCTAGACCTGAAGACAGCAATGTCGTCCAGGTAGGTGGCACTGAAATTCTCCAACCCAGCCAGGACCTGGTTGCCCAGCCTCTGGAACGTGGCAGGGACATTCTTCAACTCAAAGGGCATAACACTGAACTGGTAATGCTCCTCTGGTGTTGAGAATTCTGACCTCGTCTTGGCCCCCTCAGTTAAGGCAATCTGCCAGTACCTAGACGTTAGATCAAACGTGGCAAGGAATTTGGCAGATCCCAACCAGCCAGTGAGCTAATCATCTCAGGGAATGGAGTGCGCGTCCATCTTGGTGACAGCATTGAACCCCCGGCAATCAACACAGAACCTTAGTTAAGGTGTGACACTGGGTGGGGCAGCCTTGGGAGCCTGACCCACTGGGCTGGACCAAGAACTGTTGGAGTGCTCGATCACCCCTAACTCCAGTATCTTAGAGACTTCCTATTTGATACTGTTCCTCACTCTATGAGTCACCCTGTAAGACGTGTATTTAACAGGTAGGCTGTCCTCAGTGTCAATGTCATGAGTACACCATTGGGTGACTCCTAGGGTGAGTGAGAACATAGAGGCAAACCGCCCTAGCAACTGGCGACAGCCCATCTGCTGCGATAGGGTCAGAGTAGGGGAGAGGGTTAGGCCCTCTACTGACCTATCCTGCTCTTTGGTAGACAGGAGGTCGGAGAGAGGCTCACTCTCCTCTTCCACCCCATTATCCATGACTAACAGCAAGGTCAACTCAGACATCTCAAAATGTGGCTTGAGGCGGTTAATGTGCAGGACCCTCAAAGGGTTCCTATGAGTTTGCATGTCCACCAGGGAGGTGACATGGCTCTTGCGCTCGTTCACCTCATCTAGCCCAGACCAACTGTCTTGGAGAGCACAGGGCTCTACTGGGGCCATCACCCACACCTTCTGGCCAGACTGAAACTCAACCAGAGTGGTATCCTGGTCGTGCCAACGTTTCATGTCCTCCTGGTTAGCTTCCAGATTCTCCTGGGTGAGTTTCCAGAAGGGGGCTGTCTGGTTCCTGAAGGCCCGCATGTAACTGAATATATCCTGGGGTGGCTTCTTAGGAGCTTGCTCCTAGCCCTCCTTCACCAAACTCAGTGGCCCTCTCACAGGGTGCCCATACAGAAGTTAAAAAGGGCTGAAGCCAACACCCCTCTGTGGTAACTCCCTGTAAGCAAACAAGAGGCATGGTAACAGGGAGTCCCATTTACGCCTCATGGGTTCTGAGAGATCCATAATCATGCTCTTCAGGGTACGGTTGAATATTTCAACCAACCCATTGCATTGGGGGTGATAAGGCCTGGTGAACTAGTAGGTAACACCACATGCCTTCCACATGGCTTTCATGTACAACAATATGAAATTGGTATCCCGGTCAAATACCACCTTCTTGGGGAAACCAAAACGGATAAAGATCCCATAAGTGCTCTGGCCATGGTGGGCGCAGTCACTGTCCTCAAAGGGATAGCTTCCAGGTACCGGGTGGCATGGTCCACCAAGACCAGGATAAACCTGTTGCCTATGCCTGTCTTGAGATCCAGAAGCCCCACTATGTCAATGTCCACCTGCTTAAAAGCGGTGCTCACGACAGGAAATGGTTCAAGAGGAGCCTTGCACTTCTTCCCACATCTGCTACTCGGCTGACAGGTTTGACAAGTCCTGCAGAATGTTTCTGAGGCCTTCCTCGTTTGGGGCCAATAAAAGTGAGTGACAAGCCTGTCAAAGGTCTTGTCGTGCCCCAAATGACCTGCCAATGGCACATCATGAGCCAGACCCAGTAGGAAGGCTCTGAAACACTGGGGTACCACCAGCACTTGGGCTGCTCCAGGCTCAGCAACCTTAAGCTCGCTAAACAGGAGATCATTCTCCCAGTAGATCAGGTCAGGTCCTGAGGCATCATTAGCTGCCTGAGCTCTGGCCTGCTGCCAAGGGCCCTCAAGAGTGGGGCACACACCGTCTGCTATGTGCAGAATTCCTCCCTGGTGGCACAGTGTGAACGGGACCCATGTCTAGACATACCCTTGCTACCTAGGGCGGTACATCAAATGCATAAAAAAATGGGTGGAATGCTAGCAATTTGTCTAACCACTGGCAATCACTCAGGATAGCACCCCAACCCATCATTCTTTTGCATGGAGACAGTTCAGCCTGCACTTCCAGGCCAGGTCCTCCCTGGATTGGAATACAATTGACCTAGAACCGAAAAAGAACTCAATAACCAGGTATTGCTTGGCTCCAGTGGCACAGTAAGCACAGGACCACCATCTGGGCGTACCCTTGTTGCCTAACCACTGGCAATCACTTGAGGTAGCATCCCGACCCATGATTCTTTTGCTCACCATGCCACCTGAGTTTGGACCCAGCCAAATGCAAATCAGCATTGACTCTGCTCATCATGGGAGTAGTCTAACCCAAACTGCTAGGCCAGATCTACAATGAGCCAGGACACAAGCAACCTAGGACCGGATTTGCCTTGATAAGGGCTCTTCAGCCAGGTATTGCTTGGTTACAGTAGCACATTGAGCACAGGCCCCACATCTGGGCATATCCTTGCCACTTAGGCAGGTGCATCAAACAGACAAAAGGTGATGGGAGGAATGCTTGCAACTTGTCTAACCACTGGAAATAGCTTGGAGTAGCATCCCAACCCATCATTATTTTGCTTACCATGCCACCTCAGTTTTGACCCAGCCATATGCAAATCAGTCTTGACCTTGCTCCCCATGGGAAAAGTCCAGTCAGAACAGGCAGGCCAGATCCTCAATGAACTGTAGCACAAGGAACCTAGGACTGGTTTCACCCTGATAAGGACTCATCAGTCAGGTATAGCTTAATTCCAGTGGCACAGTGTGCACAAGTCTCACGTCTGGACATACCTTTGCCATTTACGGCGGTACATCAAACACACAAATCACAGACAAAAGGTGATGGGAGGAATGCTTGCAATTTGTCTAACCACTGGCAATCGCTTGTGGTAGCAGCCCAGCCCATCATTTTTTTTATCACCATGCCACCTCAGTTTGTACCCAGCCATATGCAAATCAGCCTTGACCCTGCTCTTCATGGGAACAGGCCAGTTCCTCACTGACCTCGACCTCAAGCAACCTAGGACCGGTTTCATCCTGATAAGTGACACTCTCCAGCAGAGATTTTGTGACCAAGATAACAAACCCTGGGAGGCAAAACTGCAGTTTCTTCTTTGAAGCCTGTCGCGGGCCGGCGCGATGCGGCCCGTCCACAAACCCGACTTGTGCTGGTGCTACCAAAAATGGCCCTGCTCTTCCCGAAATGGCGGCGAATCCAAGACCTCTTCCGGCATCGAAGGAGGGGCCAGGAGGTTGCTGCGCGGGGACGAGAGGAGTTGAAAAGCTGGCGGACGGCAATGAAGGAGCGCGCAACGGTGGATTGAGGAGGAGCAGCGTCGGAGGACAGGTCGGCGAAAGAAGACGGAGCCCAGGAGGAGAGAAGTCGGACGTCGGAGCAGAAACCTCGGCGACCCAGGAGGCGTAACTCAAGACTACCAACCACGCTTCAGGAGAAGCGTGGCAACCTCAGGTGCGTCCCGGGACCGCTTAAGGGGAACAAGGGCGGTTGGGTGGGGAGAAGGGAACTAGAAACAAGGGGGAGTGGGAGGACGAACAAGGGGGGGGAGAAAACGGGGAGACTTCCACAGGTAATTACAAGGGGCAGAGAAAAAAATAAATATATATATATATATACATATATATATATATACATACCCAGGAGCAGGAAACACAAGGGCAGTAAATAGGACTCAGGATTGCTGGTACATAAGACAAAACCCAGACTGAAAGGGCAGAAGGGTATAAAAAGGAAGAAAGAAGAAAAATAAAACAGAGGGTACAAAGAAAGAGAGACACAAAAGTAATACAAGAATTGTCAGAGAAGGAGAAGAACCAAGAAAAGGATCCTACAATAGAAAGTGTATCCAGGAACTAAGACAGATATAGAAATCCATAACCCTTGACAGAAGAGGTGCCAGTGGAAGAGAAAGAAAAGACATTAGAAAGGAAAGAGAGAGAAAACCCCTTCAGAACGAAAAAGAAGAAAGAAAGCAGGTTAGTGAAAGAAAGAGCCACAAGATAAAAGAAAAGGAACTTACCGATACTTTCTCTTGTTCTTTTCCCACATGCGCTTCCTGGGAGCCCTACAATAAAGAAAACCAAAGAAGAGGTGAAAAGCCAGAAGGAAACCGAAAAGGAAACAGCACAAGAAAGACACTTATATGTCACGCCAGATATTCCTAAAGCTAATAAAGCACACCTGAACTCAACCATCCCTTTCTCTTCGTGTCGTCCTTGACCCATACCGGTCACAAAGCCCTATGCCCCTTTTAGCCAGTTCAGTGAGGTGGTAAATGGAGCCACCTTTGCAGTGATCTAAAGTTATAGAGGTCAGAATAAATAATTTTGTACTGCACCAAAGTAGAGTCCCTGAGAAGGATCAAAGTATCCAAACCTTTCCTAAAGCTTGAAAGAATTGCTGACAGAGACTTTGTAAATCCTTGAGAAAGTCTTCACTGGGATTGTTCAGATCCACGGAATAAGAACATGAGGAGGAATTCACTCTCTTTGTGCATGGGTATTGGGAAAAGGGCGAAGCCCAGATCAACTACACAAAACCATCTGGCATTTGCAGGGATGCAAAAAGGATGGTAGCAGGATTGGAGACCACAGGGAAACTAGGAATAACCGCATTATTAATTGCTCACAGATTCTGTATGAATCTGTAAACAATGGTCCTTCAGCATCATTTAGAGGAGGAATGGTCGTGTTACATCTTCTAATAATCAGTACCAAACCCGCCTGTTTAATTAATTCAACAAAAGGTCGACAAATCCCTTCCTCAGCTTTGGGCGTTAGAGGTTACTGAGGCATTGTATCAGGTTGATCTTCACTTACACTGGATCTTTAGGAGTGATGTACCACACATTGGTGGCCCCTGTGGACCATAATGTGGAGGACACCTGGGAAAGTAAATCAGTCAAGTTCTTGGCCATTCCTGTACTATTTGCAACAGGTTGACAAATTGTTTTCACACTGTAAAGCAAGCACCTTGTTCTTGCTGTGTTGGGGTATATTGAGGTACACTCCATCAAGGGTGCAGGACACAGAGCAATTGAGTATGCAAAAAATTGAATAGATTGACCGGTGAGGTGGGGATTAGCAGGAAATCATCCTTATCTGTAATGGGGCCGTGAGTGATGGAGACAGGACCACAAATATGATGGCGAAGACATTAGCTTGAAATGTTGACTGCATCTTTTGACAAGAGAGACAGAGAAATAATTAGGGGTCCTGAGAGCTTTTCAAGGCAGAGATACTGGCCTCGCTATCAGTAAGGCAAATGGTGAGTTTACCACAATCAACACAGGGATCTTTCTGATCTACAGGAATCAGGTAATCTGGGCATAGTCTGCACCTCTTGGGCTGTCCTAAAATTCAGGATAAGGGTTTTGTGTGATCTCACTAAATTTGAGAGAGTCAGCGAGACCAGGCACATTAGAAGCAATTTAAATACAAGCAAAACATACCCCAACCCTGAGCCACCGGTATATAACACACAACTAACCCTTGTGCCCATGAACAGAATCAGGGTATATTACAAGTAACATTCACACTGGTTCTATGGTATTCCTTTGCACCAGTGTAGTGTGTATTTCTAACCTGTGGCCATTAATTAAACACATACTCAAAACTGTACCCAAGAGCCTCTCTGTGTAAAAAGAGGCTGTGTTCTTTTTGTCCCTGTGAACAAGGAACAAATAGAAAATAGTGCAGATGGCGCAGTGCTCAAAAATTGTATGTGAGCCATAAACTCAGATGCACTTATATACTCTGAGTAGTCAAAACAATAGACAACAAAGTGCAGTCTGATTTTTATATCTTTATTTCAAATGTTCAATACAGCAAATCCTGTCACACATCTGACATTTCGACCCAATAGCATTAATCCATAGGTCTCATCAGGACATAACTGTTTATCAACCTACGAAATGAACAGAAGAGGGCACTTTGAATGTTTTTATGAGACTATTAGTCAAGCAAAGTTTGTTTAACAAAAATACACACTTCAATAACAGATAAAATCTTAAACTCTTTTAAAGGATAATGGCGTCTCCAAAGCAAAGTATTTGTCATTGGTGGTCTGTGGAACCTTATAATGGGGCAAGGATGACGGTCTTACTATAGTAAAACAAATGCAGATCAGAAAAGGGAATGTCTGCACTGCATGGCATCCCTGTTCTCCTGAGTGCTAAGGCACATACAATCGCAATGTTACAATAGTGGCTCTGCAAAAATGTAGCAGAGACTTATGTTAGAAATTTTCACTGGTGGCTGCCACTCAGAGGTGGCGGGGGACGGGACAGGGGTGGAGGGACGGGGAAAAGAAAAAAAAAAGCTTACCTGTGGGGGAGAATCGTTGGTCTCCCCTCCGTCCTAGTCCTCTTCCTGTTCTGTTCCCAGGCTCCCAGCCAATCACAATGCTGCTGTCACCACCAACAGCAGCATCGTGATTGGTCTGATGGGCCTGCTTCGCCACTCACACTGGGAGTGGGAACCTGGGCATGTTCCCCACTTGGCTGTGCAATACAGGCCGGGTAGAGAACATGGAAAGTACGCATGTCTGTTTGGTTGGCTGCACATACCCCTCCTCTGGCCCCCTCCCTCCAGCCCAGCCCTGCCTCTTCTCCCAGGAAAAATAAAATGATAACAAAATATAGTTATTATCATTTTATTTTTCCTTTCTCCACAATCGAGTGGGGCGCCTTAACGGCGGAGCCGCACCTGGAAATTTTGTGTAGTTAATTCAAATGTGCTTTAATAATAGTGCGCAGACTAATTAATATGCATTGGAATTAATATGTGTGTAATGGTATGAAGCAATTACAATTGAAACAAACTTGCTATGACATGTTAATTTGTGTCTTTCTGGCTTAAGCTAACTAGGCCTCAATTAGGCTTCCACACTATCTCATTCAAAATGGATGCTGTACAATTGTGTTTATTCTGTGTTTAAAGTTCTCGCTTGACAGTACGTTCACCTAGATGTGGATTTCTTATTTCTGAATGCCACTGTTCTCAAGGAGACTGCCAGAAATAGTTGTGCAGCATTTTTCAAGACCTTCTGCCTGCATGTGGTATTGCATTCATTTACAATGGCTGACTGTTGTTTGTGTAACTCGTTTTTTCTAACACTGTGGTTTGTTGAAGCACAGATCATGCTGTGTTGTCATTGCAGATTTCACAGTTTCAAATGCAAGAAAACGGTATATAAACTTTTTTATTTGGGGTTGAACCAAATTGGTTTGGTCTCTACTAAGGATGCTGCCAGATTTTTTACTGATTTTGCTGCACATTTGAGACTTGGGCCCAGATTTATCAAGGTTTTGCGACACCCCTGCGCGATGCAAGGGTATGCAAGGGTGATGCAAAACCCAAATGAGATTTATCAAGCCACACAAGCCCACTTGTGTGGCCCTAAGTGGCCATAATAAATCTAGAGTAACGCAAGGCAGCAAAAATTGCTGCCTTGCGTTACTCTGCAGCATGAAGGCGTGCCATGGGTAGAGCCTGGGTCTTCCCATGCATCCACCCATGCATTCTGACGCATTTCCAGATTCACCATCACTGGTAGACTTAAGTATGCGTCAGAACTGAAATATCTTAATTTCCCCTTGTTGTTTCCATCTAAGTGGGCCGAATTCTGCTGCAGCACACTTAGAAAGAGGAAAATTCCTCTGCCCCTTTCCGCACAAAAACAATCTTGCCTACAACACAGACACCCTTGCACCATGGTGCAAGTGTGTCTGAGTTGGCGCTAGGTAGCAGACACTCTTGCACCATGGTGCAAGTGTGTCTGGGTTGGCGCTAGGTAGCAGACACCCTTGCACCATGGTGCAAGTGTGTCTGGGTTGGCGCGAGGTAGCAGACACTCTTGCACCATGTTGCAAGTGTGTCTGTGTCTGGGTTGGCGCTAGGTAGCAGACACTCTTGCACCATGGTGCAAGTGTGTCTGGGTTGGCGCTAGGTAGCAGACACCCTTGCACCATGGTGCAAGTGTGTCTGGGTTGGCGCTAGGTAGCAGACACTCTTGCACCATGGTGCAAGTGTGTCTGGGTTGGCGCTAGGTAACAGTTTGTGCACCAGTGCAAGCACAGAGCACGAATGCGGCATATAATGTTAAATATGGTGCATTCCTGCCTTCTCCCTTCCACACAGGTGGCTCGCTGTGCTGTGTTGCATGAAATAGTCATACACTTGGGCCTTGGTCTATTTCTGATTTTGTCCATTATTCTGCATTGTTCCTGTTACTGAGAGTCTGCAAACCAGTGACCTCATTCATTTAACTGAGACTATTACTGAATCTGCATTTCACTGTTTCAGGGTTGTGCCTTTTAATTTTGTAACAGACCTCCATGCTATTTTAAGTTCCGCTCTGGAATTCACTTTTTGTGTCAGCCCTATCCTTGTTGACTGTATTTGAAATGTTCTTTTGAACTTTGTCTCTGGGACACGTTGTTGCATGATTTGAGGTTTACACCGTCCCTGATCCACCCAACCTCTGCGCACACCACTGAGAGGCAAATATTTGCCACTATTGTGCGCCCGCACTTATTTGGCAAGTACATTTATGCCTGCCCTCAAACATCAGTGACTTGCGTAACACTGTTAGATGTATGAACGTGGTATCATACCTTTGTGTACATATGGTTATACATGCCAAGAAAATGTACCTCATAGTGTGTACAGATTATATGTAATGCAAACATCAAAACTGCTAATTAACCAATAGGAATACAAGAAGGGGTCATGGGCTTCTGGCTGAAAGTTTTCATAACTAAGGGCCAGATGTAGCATTTTCCTATTTTGCGAATCGGAAATTGCGAGTCGGTGTGACTCGCAATTTCCGATTTGCAAAATCAGATGCAGAACGGTGTCTCAGACACCGTCTGCGAGTCGCTATGGGGTCGCAAAGACCCACCTCATTAATATTAATGAGGTGGGTTGCATTTTGCAACCCCATAGCGAGTCCCTGCACTCACAGGGATGGTGGCCTGATGGAGACAGCAGACCTCCATGTCTGTGACTGCTTTTTAAATAAAGCAGTTTTTATTTTTTATTTTGCAGCCCGTTTTCCTTAAAGGAAAACGAGTTTCAAAATAAAAAAAATAACGAAGCCATTTGTTTTTGGTTTTTCAGAGGAGGCAGTGGTCCATTGGACCACTGCCTGCTCTGAAAAACCCTTTTATCCCCATGGGGACCCCTTCCCTTTTGCGAATGGGTTACCACCAGTGTGACACTGGTAGTAACTGCGAATTGCTTTGCGACGGAATTCGCGGTCACAAAGCAATTTAGCATCGCGATGCGAGTCGCAAATAGGAAGGGGACACCCCTTCCTATTTGCGAGTCACATTCACAATTTGCGAGTCGATACCGACTCGCAAATTGTGAATGAGCATCACAAACGGCATTTTGCATGGCGCAAACTGCGATTTTCGCAGTTTGCACCATGCAAAATGCTTGCTACATCTGGCCCTAAGTCTTCAAAACAAAATACCCTTCAAGCTTGAGAAAACAGCAGCTTGCAAATCTTCTCCAGAACATGCACATCTCAAAAATGTATTATTTTTGCTGGACTACAAAGTATATGTAGCCTAATCTAATATCTTAGTGCATGGCAAGTACTTATATATTCATGCTCTTCCACAAGTGAATGTGAGTACTGCCGCTCACTATATGATGCAGTGTATGATCTGGCGATTTGACGAAGAAGAGGAAAAGCGCGGGAAGAGGATGACTAAAGATGCTCTCTGCTAGCAATTGAAAGGCCCAGCTTAAAAGACTGACCGCTTGCCTTTGTGTTGGGCAGCCATGTTGCTAATGGTTATATACAGAGGCAGTGGGATTCTAACACCCATTACATTACCACGGACACCGTCCATACTGATTCACAGACCCACCAGGGACCACCGTTCACTGTCCTGGGTTCCCCTTATACCCAGTATAGTGAATGGTGATCCCTGGTGGGTCTATGAATCACTATGGACGGGATCCAGGGTAATGTAATGGGTGTTAAAGCCCCCCCATGTTTAACAATTGTAGCTTTAGCCATGTAATTGCCTATGTTCAGAGAAAATTGACGGGGACTCTTCGGTGCTAGTGATCTCCTCCTACACCGGGGGCTTCTTCTCTGCCCCTCCTGTTGCCTCTCCCTGCTCTTCCTCACCCTTCCCTCCACTTTTGGTCCCCACCCTTGTGGGAGTTCCTTGCCTTCTTCTATTCACATTGTGTTGAATATTCTGGAATTTTAAAGACATCAGTTTAGATTCAGCATTTTCTTTCTTGTGAAGTTACATAATGAGTCACTAACTCAGTTTCTTTATTTGCCACACAGTGCAAATAGTCATCAATTGATTTCTCTAATTCTGTAACAACCCCTGTACAGAGGCAGTACATACAACTTCCAGGGACATGTCTCTTGGACGGGCATTGGCCTACTATTCTGGCTTCCTTGGGCTTGTCTATATAATCTGCTGGTGGTTCCCCTTTATTTTATTTCCAATTTGAAACTTAACATTTTAGTTTCATCAGATTTCAGTGGGCACACATCAGCAACAGCATCCAACAATGCATCATTTGCTGTATTCAGGGCCCCATCATTCCCAGGGTCATGTCTTCTTACACAGACTTCCACTGATCAAGCTCTCCCTTCACTGGGTACCACCATCAATTGACTAACATCAGCCCAGTTTGGAATGCATACTTCAAACACACTGTGCAATTCTTCACAGAACTATGGGCCAGATGTAGGTAGGTAAAAATTAGCGACTCGCAAATTGAGACTCTTTGCGACTCGCAATTTCCGATTTGCTAACTGCAATGCAGGTAGAAAATGCGAGGACAATTTGCGACTCGCACACGGAGTCGCACCGCAGATAGCGAGATCGCAGTTTGCGAGGTCGCTTTTTGCGACCGCGCAAAAAAACGGACAAGCAATTTGCGAGTGGGTGTCGCAAATTGCGACTGTGCCGAAAATTGAATGCAGGTGCTGCAGAACACTCTGGAAAACACTTCCTGGCACATGATGATGACATCACAGCCAGGACGTTTACAAATACACCTGGGAGGAGGGAGGACCACACCCATTTCAACTGCAGCACTGCAAAGACACAGAGCTCCAGCAACAATGGCAGAGTCTCCAAGAAAGAGAAAACTGAAGTTTGCTGAAAAAGAGTTGGAGGTGTTGACTGAGGAGTGTTGTCAGCACCATGACCAGTTGTTTGGCAGGGCAGCCCTCACCATGCCAGAGACAGAGAAGAGAAGACTCTAGCTGGAGATCCAGGACAAAGTCAACTCCCTGGGGGTCAGCCACCGGAGTATTGAAGAACTGAAAAAAAGGTGGTACGACCTGCGACCCGGACCAAGGAGAGGGTGGCAGAGCGGCTCCGGGAGATGAGAGGCACAGGAGGGGGACCATCAACAGTACCACCACCCACACCCCTGGAGGAAAGGGTAGAAGAGACCCTTGAGCCTGAGGCTGTAAGCGGGATTGGAGCTCTGGACACCTCTGAGGCAGGACCATCAACCGGTGAGTACCATGTGACATGCATGTACCCTCATTCATGCCATACCACCACCCACCTTGTACACAGGAGCATGCACAACCAAAATAGCTCCATTTCAGAGTAGCAAACACCAGAATGATGCATTATAGGCAATGTAGTCAAGTAGGCAGTTCATAGGCAATAGTTTATTAGGAAGTTGATAACAGATAGTAGATACTGACAGTGTGTTCCCTATGTCCCACAGGTCTCCCACAAGACACCCCCACCAGCCCAAGCAGCCAGGGGCCACTGGTCAGCCAGCAGACACATGAGGCAACAGGACCAGCCACCACTGCGACCTGCACCACCGACACCATGTCCCCTCATGAAACACCTGTTGCAGTAGTGGTGTGTGAGCCTGCACCAGGTACGAGCCAAAGTGCCACGAGAGACATCACAGGGCCTCCACCGCGTTGCAGGCGACGTGGAACACCATCCTCAGAGCGGCAGGCAGAGTCAGGGGATGCCTCCACATCACAAACCGAGGCCGCACTCCTACGGGGTCAGCGCCTGCAAACACAGGAATTAAGGAGGATTACCGGGGCATTGCGGTGCATGGAGCGCAATCATGGCAACAGTATGCAGCTGGTACAATCAGAGTTGCTAGTGATCAGTTCCAACATGGGTGACCTTGCACTCTCCATGTGCCAACTAGTGGCAGGACTGCTAACGCAGACTGAGAGTGCACGGCACAGGGACCGCCTGCTGCTGAACCGCCTGGACAGGATGTCCTCCTCAATTGTAAGGCTGGCTGTGAACACAACAGGTCTGTCTAGGCGCACAGTCAGCCTCCAGGTGGACATGGGCCACTTTGCTAGTGACGTGGCACGGGGACTGGGCCGTCTCAGCCATGCTATAGACCTAATGGAGGCACGACAGGTGGCCAGGGGCACAGGCGACACGCCACAGGACAGTGAAGAGGGCTCCACTGTCAGCAGTATCTCTGCTGGTAACACCAGGGTGCTTCGCAGTGGAAGCACAAGGCAGGGCACTGCTGACCCCCCTAGTACCAGCCATGCTGGCCGAGCCCGCCGTAGGGTCTGAGCTCCACACAGTCCTGGGGTTGGGGCACATGACGTCAATGTGTCCCATGCCAGGTGGACTATTGAAGCCCCTGAACTGTTCCTATTGTACATAGTTTTTGTGTTTGCACTTATTAAATCACTTGTTCTTTCCACTTAACACATGGACTCTTTGTGTGTTACATTGGTGAGTATGGTAAAAGTTAGCACGTACCTGCCAAAGTATTGGTTTGCAATGTGTTCCCGTCTCAGTCTGCCTTGATTTGCGATGCTCCTATCCCCATGATGGCGATGTGGTAGCTCTTGCTCTTCATCCTCAGAATCTGGGTCTTCAGGGGTGAGAGGTAGCCCAAGTCTGGTGGCAATGTTGTGCAGTATAGCGCATGCAACAACTATTTTGAAAGCTGTTATTGGGGTATACTGGAGGGCACCTCCACTTCGGTGGAGGCATCTGAACCTTGCTTTCAGCAGTCCAAAGGTACGTTTGATTATATTCCTGGTCCTCTTATGTGCACTGTTGTATCGCCTCTCGGAATCATTGCTGGGTGTTAGGTACGGAGTTAGTATCCATGGTCGTAGTGCATATGCACTGTCACCTGTTTGGCACAAAAAGTACGTTAGCAGGGCATGGGTGGTTTACACATTGACCTGTGTGTATGTCTGCAAGGTGTATTCAGCTCTACCTAGGAGGTATCTGTCTCCAAACTCCCCACGTTCTAGGCGTTGGTGTATCCCACTGTGCCTAAAAATGTAGGAGTCATGAGTACTGCCAGGAAATTTAGCAACCATGTCAGTGATGACATAATGGGCGTCACATACCACCTGAATATTGAGTGAGTGGGTACACTTCCTATTGCGGAACAGATATTCCAGGTTTGCAGGAGGGCATATTTGTATATGTGTCCCGTCTACACACCCTATTACATGGGGGAAGTTGGCAATCCTGTAAAATTCCAACTTGGTGCTGTTGATTTCTGCCTCATTCCTGTGTAGGTATATGTATCTGGACATGTGTGTGAGTAAGGCGTCTAGGAATGCCCTAAAGAACCAGGAGAGTGCACTTTGGGATACCCCACCTGCCACAGCAATGACCCCCTGATAGCTACCCGAGGCCAAGAGTTGCAGTGAGCATAGCACTTGCACATGTGTGGGGATGGCGCTACTGCACACAGTCTGGCGTTGAAGCTGCGGATTGAGTAAATCTAGTATTGCTGCACTGCTAAGTCTGTATTTATCATATATCTCCTCCTCAGTTTGTTAGAAAAGTGTCTGTGTGGTTCTGTATATCTTCTCCTGTTTCTGGCTCCTCCTCCTCATCTGCTGTGCGGCGTGGGCTATCCACCTCCTTGCTATCACATATATCTCCGCCATCTTGAGTAACCCAGATGCCTTCTGGGTCTCCTTTTATACTTTGGTTCTGGTTACCACCTGCTCTGAGTTAGTGGTAATTTGGGTGTGCAAAATGGGCTTTTTGCGACTAGTCGCAATTTGCGAGTGGCTATTGCATATGGTTTGCGACTCGCAAATTGCGACTTCCTATTTGCGGGTCGCAAAATGGGGTCGCACATTTTGCGAGTCGGTAATGGCTCGCGTCGCATTTTGCGAGTCGGAAATGGGATTTTTGCATCCCATTTCCGATTTTGCGGAGTCGCAAATTGCGAATCAGGCCATTTGCGACTCGCAAAAGTTTGCTACATCTGGCCCCTATGTGAGGTTTTCTCTGATGGTCAGGAGCTGTTTTTTAATGCTCATTATATCAGGTGGAGCCCAAGGGACAGGGTAGTCTCTAATGGAAGGAGGACATCAGAAATTGGTGCAGTGAAGCCTTTGTGATCTGCATCGCTTGGCTGAAGGGAGGCCTCTAACTTCTCTCTCTCTCTATCTCTCTCTGGACCCTGTTCCTAGCCCGTCGGTTACCGGTCCTCCTTAAGTTGTCTTGGATAAGGGTGGAGCGACATTCATGGTGACCTCTGCTCACCAGCCACATCAGACCGCAGAAGGAAAACATCCAGCAAATCCTCCTCCCTTGGGCCCTTGCTCTTCTTCACTTCATCTAGGAGTTCAGGGATCCAGGAAAAGTTCATAGGGAGGAGGCCGGGCAGTAGGACCACAAACCCCAACTCTGTTTCTAAGGAGACTTCTTTGGTATTCCAGCTTCTCCTTGGTCCGTTTCATGCCACAGTCTTGGGATTCATGCTTGCTTTCGTTGGCCTCCTCGTGCCACTGTGAAGAGTGGCCATTGCTCAGCCTCTATCCTGTTTTTAGGATCTGTCAACTGAGGTTGTAGGTTGCCCAATATCTCTAGTTCAAGGGTACCATCTTCAGGAAAGGATTTCACTCCATACTTATTAGTGAGTCCCACATAGTATTTCAGAAATTTGCATGCGGCTTTACCGTACCCCGGTAAGTAGCGTGGGAGGGGTCCCTTATGGTGGAGGCTTGCTTAATTTAGACTTCTCATCCTCCATCGCTGGGCCCTCATTCGTACATGCTCAGCTAGAAAGGGTTGTCAGTAGCTGTTTCCGTGGGGGGGCGGAAATTAAACAGAAAGTAGAATATGGGTTCCCTCAGAAATGTTCTTAATTCATCTCACTGGGGAGAGGCTTGAGGGGGCAGAATTTGTAGGAAAAGTGTTGCACATTCAGCCACAAAGATCCCCTTGTGTTCGAATGATCTTTGGTTGTGCACCCGGAGGGACTAGCAAAGAGGCTCGGGCAGCTGGATTAGAGGGCCTCTTGCTCACATAAATTCATCCTTCAAGGGTCTGTGCTTTTGGTCATAGCTCTCGGATCCATCTTTACTATTTTTAGAGCCCGCTCACTCTTAACCATGGACTACACAAACACACCATGTTTGCAATAGGACCCATTTCTACCCACCCAGCCAGTCTACTATCCTGTTGCCCCCCCCCCCCCCCCCACCCGGACGACACCTTCAGTGCACTTTAGCACATTGCAAACAATAAATAAGAATCAAGAGACACCATAGACATGTAAACATACAAGCAAGCACATGGTTAGACCTCACCTAAACTTATTGCATCATGCTTGCACTGCCCCGTGGAATCACCAGGCCCCGCCGTGGGCCTCGCTCCACTCCAGTGCCCCTGGAGGAATCTCACCCCCTACCACTGACTCCTGGGGTCTCTGTATGAACTCTGCTCCAGCATCTGTCCGGCTCACAGAGACATTTCCCAGCACACAATCACCAGGTGATGTAAAAGACAGCAGGCACTCGGGATAGCGCATAGAAGTCTAACACGTGTTTAATTCACAAGTAACCAGCGTGCACCAGACTAAGCAAAGGCAAAACAAATCAACACAGCTTCGCCACCTGTTCAGTTGGATCATTTGATGCTAAAATCCATACATTCTGGTGTTCTGTACATCTCATCTCAGTGCAAATGGACGCAAAACGCACCTGATGAATAAACGTTGCAAATAGAAGGTGATGGGCGGGTGCCAGGCCGTCCTGCGGGAAGCACTCGAGAAGACCTGGAGGGGGAGATACAACTTTCTCCAGTAGAATGTCTGACTTCACTCATTTCAGCATTCCTTTATTCGCTGTGCCAACTTAGAACAAGGCTCTGCTCACTAGAAGAACTGGAATATTTGAGATAAATGTGTAACATACAATATGGGGCAGCAACATGGCAATGTCTTTAAAATACATGTAAATATGCAATAATGCTAAAGCCTTAGTGGGTTTTAAGCAGGAATAAAAACAAAGTCACAATTGTTTATACAAAAGGTGATATATATGAAATATGTGTTCTCAATACAAAGATTACAATCGTGCACTGAGAGAGATTTAGTAAAATGAGTAACATTTAAACATAAATGTATAAAGTTTTAAGGAAAAATACCTGACATCGCGGCCACTATTCAGCCAAAATACAATTCAATTTTGGTGTGCACTATATAAATGGTCATTCTTTTTATGAAGTGTTGAGCAATATAAGTTTAATGAAATATATTTGACCTGTTTTCTTTTTTTTTTAAGCACACACTCAAAATAAAGTTGCTTCCAGGCGCCTCCAGATTTGGTAGTGAAGCACAGTGTAGTAAAGCGATTTGCCCAAGATCACACAATTTATCCAAGGGGAGTGGCTGGAGGTTAAGTCCAAAGACAGTTTTGCGTATTGTTGCATTACAAGATTTAAATTAATACACCAAGTAATGTAGACTTGTAAATTAAATGAATCACGAAGACGGTAGAAGTGATAGTGAAAAATAGAGGTTGATTCAGTCGCAGCACCACTGAGAGGACATCTGCCACCAGGACTATGTCATTCAGCAAATTGCATGAATTAAAACGCATCTGTGTTGTTCTCCAAGGTACAAAGTTGAAACTAAGAAAGAAGCACATTTTGCTATAACTGGACTAACCTGAATAAAACAAGCACTGACAAACCCAACAGGTCTTGTTTTAATGTGCTAACAATGCGGTGTTAGCATATTAAAAAGCGACAAACAGGAGCAGTGGTGCTGGAACAATTTTCAGAGTGGGCACGTTGACATCAAAGCACCATCTCCCAACACATGGGATAGTGAAAAATCCAAGCATCTGACAAAGAACACGTGCAGCAAACGAGGCACACCCGTTCAGCAAGACAGTGGTAAGTGTGTGGTAAGTAGCCGGTGGTGCATTTTGGAGCACACTGTCGCTAACAATTTATTAAAACACAGTGTGGTAGTACACCGTCATTTACAGACAACCAGTTGCGGCTTGTGGGAGGGAAAAGGGTTGGGGCGGCGCATGGCGGGCGGAGAAATAAAAAACATTTGTTTTTAAAACTTACCTTAATTCCGTGCCGCGCTGCTCCACTCCTCCGCCCTCGACTACAGGAACAGGCTCCCAGCCTGCCCTGCAGCCAATCCTGATGCTGCTCAGAGCAGCGTTAGGATTGGTTGGGAGCGCCCAGCCACGACACTCCCAGGCAAACTGGGAGCCTGTGTGTGCTCTCTTCAGTCCGGGAACGCAGTTGCCGGGCTGGAGAGAGCACAGTGAGTATGTGTGTTTGTCTGGCCCGAGACGGCCGGCCAAACATACATGCGCAATGAAGGGGGGTTGCTGTGCACACCCCCTCAGTGCACGTCATAGTCCATGAACCTGTCCCTTTCCATGCAAAATGAAAATAAAAAAGTTAATTATCGTTTTGTATTAAAAGGTTTGCAGCTTCTGCTGGCAGGGTGTTTGTGTGTGTGTGTGTGTGTGGGGGACGGGTGGGTGACGCTCCTCCTCGCTAGCGGAGGAGCCGTGCCTGCAGACAACACATTTTTTATTGAAATGGCTACTGATTGGTGATTTCTAATGATAAAACTATATACCGCAAAAGCGAGAATGTGTGGAAATTGGGATTCAGTAACTAATTATCAATCGCACATCACTAAGTAAAGTGATTTGTTTGGATGCTATTGAAGCTGTTCGTTTCCATTACACTTTAGAAGTACAAAAAAGTGCTACATTTGTGCTTTCTTAACTGCTGATACATTTGGAAATATTTGTAGAGTCCATTTACGGTTATTTAACTTTTGTTGCGTTAGAAAATTACCATCCTAAAATATTTACTATCACACCCCCTGTACTCCATCAAGATTGTCAGATGGGTCACTTTACAAAATCCTCTCACTTTGCGGTTGGAGAAAAAATAAAGTAAACACCAATCTCCACCTTAAACAAATAAGCAGCAATTTGTCAGAAGACACAGCATGATATTTGAAGATTAGAATGCACAGCTAATGCAACAAGATAAAGAAATATCTAAGGTATATCTTTATTGCTCATTCACCTTCTGAACTTCAGCACAATTATTTCCGGGGGTGCAGCAGCAGCCCCCACACTCTATCTTCCAGCACCTATGCACAAGAGCCTAAGGGGCCAGCAGGAGCAGAGAGAGAGGGCTGTAGATGTAAAGTAGTCCCTCTTTCAGTTCACTGCAAGCACTCAATTAAAGGTGGAAGGATACACCTACGCCAAGAGGTGACTGGGAAAGTCTCAAGCCAATTGTTAAAAGAGGCTGGTCAAAGAACGCCAATGGTTGTAAGGACCACAAGCCCCTCATATGATACGTGAGCGGTCATAATCCAGACCTAACAATACTCTTTCAAAAGAAGCCATACATATCGAATGAAGCCCTAACAAAGATCAGCCTTACCATTGGGTCACAGAATGTCCCATGGAGTTTGGAATCCAATCATAGCCCCATTTGGATGTCATTCTTCCCCAAAATCAGCAGAAACAGAAAAACACCTTTCAGGTTTGGTTGACGTCCACAGTGTCGCAGTAGCTCTCCTCCACTTAGCAAGTTGATTTGTTTTTATGTTTCTGTAAAAGTGCATTTGTGAAAAAGGAGGGGTGTGTGCCTTGTTCTGGCTCCAGTCCCTAACTCTGCTGGGTTTAAAGCCAGTCCAAGGACGACATTGGGCCAGAGCCAAGCTCTAGTCTTCGTGAGGTAGGTCGTTCACACATACCAGTTGGTGCACATCAATGGGCTCAGAAAGCAGGGGGAGGACCAGGGGGCTGGTGGCAGCACCATAATACCATCCCACAAAAAGTGCATGACTAGAAACCCTCTAAGGTAGGCGATGCAATCCCAGGTGAAACCATACAGCCAACTCTAAGATTTTCTGATTTTCCAAGAAAGAGCTCAGCCGAGTAGAAGCTAGAAGTTAGTCCTCGGACATGAGCAGGGATCAGTCAGTCCAGACGTGCCAGCAGCTGACCTGCAAAGTCCTCAGGGATCAATAGTCAACCATCAGTAATACCTCTGCTGGCCCTCAGATCCTCCTCCGTCCATCACTCACTCTTAACAGACCCTCAGCTGGCACTCACATCAGCTCTACTGCTGCTCAGTTTGTCAGCCCCCATCCACAGGACTTCAGTTTCCGACAGGCACCGTAATATACCCACATATATCACTGTGAGTTCCCCTCTGCTGGCCCTCGGAGGGCTTAGGAAACTCTCATCCAATCCCAAGTGATCCTTACATAATTCTTTAAAGCTCTCTTCAAAGCCTTCACACTCAACCAGTCAGGACTCACACACCCTCAGCAGACCCTCACACACATAGCTCCTTAAGAGCTACCAAAACACCACTACTATTCTTAGAGCCTATCACTAAGGCCTAGAGATCACCCCAGCTTGCCCTCAACCCCCCTTAGTCATCCACCTGTAGCCTAAGAGCCAGCTCTCAGATCCTCACTTTGAGCCCTGAGATGCCTTCAGCCCCTTATCTCTGGCCCGCAGAAGCCCATTGGACACTTCACCAGCCACAGAGGGCCCTTCCTAGCCTTCACAGCCCATGAGAATATCTGCTAACATACCCTCAGCTCTCTAGTCTTCTGAGCCTCAAGACTCATTCACTCTGCAGCCTGGTGCTTCAGTAATCCATAGTTCCCAGAATACCACTTTTGCCGTAATCAAAATCTGGACTTTAGGTCCTTTCTGCAGGGATGCGATATGCCCAGATGCAGCAACCTTCATTACGAAGTACAAGCGTACATATCTCAGTTATTTACATACAACTACCTACCATAGTCTTGTAGTTTGGTATAGTAAGCTGTCTTTAGCACAGCACTATATGTCAACTTGCAGATCCTCTGGTCCAAGCCTTAGTAACATAGATCAGTGGTTTAATGTTGCTGCAGAGACCTTTTTGTAACATAGATTTGATTGTGTAGAATAGTTCAGCAAGCCATGCATCTACTTGCAAGATGTGCTTGGCATAAACTGCAATCTTTACAGAGCTAAGACAAACTAATTTGGTTGATAAAAAAAATGATATTTAGATGGATAATATAAGAAATTGGGTTACTGGTTGAGGGGGTTTGAATCCCTGCTCAAGCAGCAACCACAATCCTTGGCAGGGCAAGGTCACAAGCAAACCCTAAACTAACATGTGCTTAACTATCTGGTAGTCTGGCGCAGTCAGACTTCAGTTAGAGGCAATGTGTAAAGTATTTGTGAAACACTCCAAACATCAATAAAGTGAAAACACATCACAATAAATTAGAAAAATTGAGTAAATGTCATTAAATAAAACAAAACCAAAACAACAAAAATCTAATCAGTAGAAACTGGAGACATCCAAATTTAAAGGTTTCAGTGAATATAGTGCCAAATATCACAAACCGCCAACTGTGGTAATCTGGCCTCAATGGATCAGGACAAAGCCACAAGTTCAGGCTACCACGATGGTGCATGGGCCAGCTACAGGGACCCAGTAAGGCCCGTTGAACAAGACTACCTTAAATCCTCATTGCGGTGCTTTGAAAAGTCCTGTGTCAAGGATGCATTACGTCAAGGATGGATTGCAAGTTCTGGTTCGGAGATGCATTGGGCAGAGTCAATTCTGGGAAGATGCGAGGCTGTGATGCATGGTCCTGCGCGGTAATCAAGAAGGCCATTGATGAGGGGCTTGCGATGCGAAGTCCTGTGTTGAGGATGCATCACATACAGGCTGATTCCGAAGAAGCTGCGGGGCTTGTGATGCAGACTCCTGCGTTGTCATCGAAGCTGCATCGACAAGGGACTTGCAATCAAAGGGCCTGTGTCAAGAGTGTGTCACACAGCACAGTTTCAATGAAGCTGCGGGCTGCAAAGGAGAGGCGTAATCTGGCTTCTGGGAAATCCCATGCAACAGAGGTGATCTGTTCGTTCTGCTCGTGGTTGTGACACGCAGCAGAGGAGATGTGTCGATCTGCTGGGTTCACAGGTGGGCTGGCAGAGCATGTTGAGGATCACTTCCAAGGGTCCAGGACTGGTGTGGCACCACTTGGCAGAGTAGAACTCACAGTTGCAGTGTCCAGGTGACAAGAGACAAGCCTTTGAAGTCACTCCGGTGGTCTCTGGGTACAGATTGCAGGTCCAGTCATTCTAACCCAGACAACAGGGCAGTAGGGCAGGAAGTCAGCACACCAGGGCAGCAGTCCAATGGAGCGGCAGTCCTTTCAGAAGCGCAGCCGTCCTTCTTCCTGACAGAGTCTTCCACCGGTCAGAAGCATACTGAAGAGATGGTGTCTGAGTTCCAAAATTATTTATACCCAGAGCCTCATTTGAAGTGGGAGAAGCTTCTAGAGGATTCCCTTTGAAGTGAACAGGCACTGCCTCCCCTGCCCTGGCTTCAGAATAACTACAGGTGTTATGCAGCTTTTTGTGTGACTAGAGGCCAAAGTCCATTCAGGTGTAAGTCTGGCTGTGCTCCAGTTCTACCCCTCCAACCTGCCAGTGATGGGCCATACAGGCACACCTAACCTCTCTATTGTGTATGGCTGTCTGGGAGGAATACACAAAGACCAACTGCCAACTACATATGGTCCTGTGACCCAGAGACAGGCTTCAGGCACTAAAAGGCTAAGGTAGTAGCATGGCAACTTTTTACAAGAGGCATTCTCAAAACTGTAATTTGAAATCTGACTTTACTATAAAAGAGGATTTTTTGTTACTATGCCAAAGACACCAAACATGAACTGTTTACCTGTTCCCATTTGGGAATTATCCTTATTAGATGTAATAAGGTAACCTATGGGAAATGTAGGTCTTGCAATAGTGAGAAACAAATTTAGGAGTTTTTCACTATCAGGGCATGTAAAACGTAAATGTACATGTCTTAAACTTGAAATACATTGCACACTGCCTTTTGGGCTGTTTAGGGCTTACACTAGGGGTAATTTATATGTAATAAAAGGAAGGTTTAGACCTGGCAAAAGGTTGATTTTGCCAGGTCGAAATGTCAGTTTAAAACTTCACACACAGACTGCAATGGTAGGCCTAGGTCAGGCTTGGAAGGCTACGTAAGTGGGTGGCACAAGCATTTAAGTAGCATTTAATTTACAGTCCCTGGTTATGGGTAGTGCCACTTTACTAGGGACTTATAAATGCATTAACTATGCCAAGTGGGGAGAAACCAATGTTACCACATTTTAAGGAGTGAGTACATACTCGTTAGCTCTAGTTAGCAGTGGTGAAGTGCACAGAGTCCTAAGGCCAACAAAAATGAGATCAGATAAAGTATGGAGGAGTGAGGCAAAAAGTTTGGGGGACGGGCACCTTAAGGCTGACAGGTCTAACAAATAGTTATATCACTAAGGCCGCCGCCCGCCACGCGGTTACCGCCATATGGCCGCTCCTCGGTCAAAAGACCGCGGCGGCCATTCTGGCTTTCCCGCTGGGTCGGCGGGCGACCGCCAAAAGAGCGCCCGCCGGCCCAGCGGGAAAGGCCCTGCAACAAGGAAGCCGGCTCCGAATGGAGCCGGCGGAGTTGCAGGGGTGCGACGGGTGCATTTGCACCCGTCACGATTTTCACTGTCTGCTAAGCAGACAGTGAAAATCTTTATGGGGCCCTGTTAGGGGGCCCTTGCACTGCCCATGCCAGTGGCATGGGCAGTGCAGGGGCCCCCAGGGGCCCCACAACACCCGTTCAGCGCCGCCATGGAGATTCAGCCCATGCAGGAGAAATCCGGCGGGAAACCGCCGGATCCCCTTTTCTGACCGCGGCTTTACCGCCGCGGTCAGAATGGGCTGGGAAGCACCGCCAGCCTGTTGGCGGTGCTTCCGTGGTCCCCAGCCCTGGCGGTCTTGGACCGCCAGGGTCGGAATGACCCCCTAAGTGCCAAAAAGTTACTCAATTTAACCCATAAAAAGCCATGATTAATTTAGTTATAAAGGTACTCCTGCATACACAATTCATACTCCGTCATACACAATTCATTACACTTTATTGAATTGGCATTGTATATTTGTAAACTATAAGGAAAGTATTGTGCAACATTGCTATTTCCTCTCTGTGTTCTCCTGTATTATCTCACATAGCTTCTTGGCTTTTATTTGTGAGGTCTTTTTTTGGTAAGAGGCATAAAATGGACTGCATTCATACCTCACTTTATCTTTTGGCCAACTAGTAAAGGGACATAGAAGTATATCTTAGTTTCCCTAAATGGCCTTCTGAGTGTGATGCCTTGGTGTTGATATCTACTCACTGGAGATTCGGAGTAGAGGCACTCCAAGATGGCAATCAATGGAGAGCTGGGGAAAGGGTGTCTTTTTATAAAGCTCAGCTTTGCACGTTGAAGCAAAGCCCATAGCATGGTGCATCGGATAAAGGAACAGTATTGGATTATAGCACTTATATAGTGCTTCATATCCTGTGATGGGGCGTCAAATTGCATTATCGGACAGGTAGTACCCTACTCCCGTGGGGAAGCGTGTCATTTATATTTAATGTGACCCTATGTGGGGAGCGTCTTGGTGTTGTGTGTGAGCGATGAGAGCGGTGCTTTTGACTTGTATTTGGGTGCAGCGCCTAGCAGTGTGATGGAGGAGGGGATGTGAGGGATAAATACGCAACCTGAGGTCGAGACAGACAGGTGAATGATGCTGAGGCCTCCCTGAACGGTCAGCACTCTAGGTAGTCTAGTTTGGGGGTAGGTGGACTAAAACATTTACAAAGCTGCACAGCGCCAACCTAGGCAGAGGGTGCTGTGCGAGTTTACGCAATAAAAGGAGGCAAGGAGGGAAGTTGTAATTATCTCTGTGGCAACGTGTGCAAGGCAGAGATGCTATCAAATGAGTAAAATGATGCTAAATCGGCAAGAATGGAAGTTGGTAAATCGATCAGTAGCCATGCATCTGTCTATAGGCAAGAGCTAGAAAGGAAGCAAAAAAAACAGTCAAGGTTGGCAGCCTGGGCAGAAGATGTTTTTAGAGGCCCAGACTTCATCTAATCCTGTTAGGCTAAAGGATATTGTATTGTAATCGTATTTATATAGCGCTTACTACCCCTGACGAGGCGTCGAAGCACTTTTCGGTGAGTAGCACGATACTCTGGAACCCAACAAGAATTAGCGATGGATTAGTATCGGGAAATAATGAGTACAGTTTTAGTATTATTATGAGTTAATTTGAGCCGCGGATATGAGAGTTTGTTAGTTAGATTGACTGGAGTAATGGAGTATATGAAAATATCAGGCCTCTCTTATGCTCCCGAAGGCTTCCAAAGGCATCAGTCAACCAAGTCCTAGTTGGGTAATGACTCAAACCCTAGCTGGTCGTGCACCCTCCACACGTAAGGGTGAGAGACTGAGTTCTTGGTGGTTGCTGCCCTGACAGCACAGGGATGGATTGGCCTGCCTCATGTTAACCTTTGGTCTTCACCACGCAATGCCAGCTTCATACGCTTCTTAGATCTCAGAGACCCTTGCTCTTTCTAGTTTACATGAGTAGGGGGCATCTGCTCTTCTAGAATATTGTTCCAGACGCCTTCCTCTTTCATTATTAGTAGTGAATTACATTTCAGAGGAAAGAAGAGACCATGCCTGAAAGGAGACTTAGCTGTCTTCCGTTGGCTCCGACAGGAAGTCGCCTGGTTTAGAATTGGTACTTCCGGTTTTTAACCTTGGCCTGGCTCGTCACTGATCTGTGTACGTGTCTCGAACAGTTAATATTCATTTTCACATCCTCTGCCTGTCCCTTCCCACTCCCCGTCCTCCCTATTAACTCTGCTCTCATCTCTAGCAAGAGGCCTTTAATCCTAACAGCAGCAGCCAGGCAGACGTCATTTCCTGTTTTACACAAAGTCTGATTCAGCCCTACTGAATGCTGGCTCCAGTCAGTGAATTGTGTTTATTGTGCACGCTGGACACTGCAGTGGAGCTTTTTTGATCAATTATAGTACTGTACTGTCTGAAGTATTTATATAATGTTTCGTAGTCACCAGGGTATATATTATGGTTTTTATGCTGAGTATCTCACATGACACCTGCCCCCTGCCAATGCACTAACCCTTCTGGAGGGGTAGGGGATCCCCACAATTTGAACCCAACTACCACACTGGTTTCTCAGTCACAGACACTGACACCCGTGGGCTGATTGATGCAAAACTAGGTGGCGGGAGGAGCGGTCTCCATCATCACCGCCAATGAGAGGCCTTCTGCGGAACAGGAAAGCGCTTGCAATCTTTGTTAGGTGGAAGACTGTTGTGAGTCTTTCACCTGTGAGGTTTTCTATCCTGGGACTCCTCTGGAGTATTAACTGCTGAGTTCTTCTGTGCACCACATAGTCTACCTCCAAGGAGGCCATTACTCGCTGTACTTACCCCTCCAACAGAGCCTATGGTTATTTATGTCGTTTTATAGAGGGTTTGACGTCTCCTCCATTTCCTATTATTTCAGCTCTGTGCACGGTTGCCTCTGGTGGCACTTTTGGTGTACTGTTCCCTACGATGGGCTGGTTTCATCCCGCCCTCGTTCCCAAATTTAAAGATGGCTGCCGGTACTTTAAACTTCAATATGATAGTAAAATAATTTAAAATATATATATATATACAGGGAGTGCAGAATTATTAGGCAAGTTGTATTTTTGAGGATTAATTTTATTATTGAACAACAACCATGTTCTCAATGAACCCAAAAAACTCATTAATATCAAAGCTGAATATTTTTGGAAGTAGTTTTTAGTTTATTTTTAGTTTTAGCTATGTTAGGGGGATATCTGTGTGTGCAGGTGACTATTACTGTGCATAATTATTAGGCAACTTAACAAAAAAAATATATATACCCATTTCAATTATTTATTATTACCAGTGAAACCAATATAACATCTCAACATTCACAAATATACATTTCTGACATTCAAAAACAAAACAAAAAGAAATCAGTGACCAATATAGCCACCTTTCTTTGCAAGGACACTCAAAAGCCTGCCATCCATGGATTCTGTCAGTGTTTTGATCTGTTCACCATCAACATTGCGTGCAGCAGCAACCACAGCCTCCCAGACACTGTTCAGAGAGGTGTACTGTTTTCCCTCCTTGTAAATCTCACATTTGATGATGGACCACAGGTTCTCAATGGGGTTCAGATCAGGTGAACAAGGAGGCCATGTCATTAGATTTCCTTCTTTTATACCCTTTCTTGCCAGCCACGCTGTGGAGTACTTGGACGCGTGTGATGGAGCATTGTCCTGCATGAAAATCATGTTTTTCTTGAAGGATGCAGACTTCTTCCTGTACCACTGCTTGAAGAAGGTGTCTTCCAGGAACTGGCAGTAGGACTGGGAGTTGAGCTTGACTCCATCCTCAACCCGAAAAGGCCCCACAAGCTCATCTTTGATGATACCAGCCCAAACCAGTACTCCACCTCCACCTTGCTGGCGTCTGAGTCGGACTGGAGCTCTCTGCCCTTTACCAATCCAGCCACGGGCCCATCCATCTGGCCCATCAAGACTCACTCTCATTTCATCAGTCCATAAAACCTTAGAAAAATCAGTCTTGAGATATTTATTGGCCCAGTCTTGACGTTTCAGCTTGTGTGTCTTGTTCAGTGGTGGTCGTCTTTCAGCCTTTCTTACCTTGGCCATGTCTCTGAGTATTGCACACCTTGTGCTTTTGGGCACTCCAGTGATGTTGCAGCTCTGAAATATGGCCAAACTGGTGGCAAGTGGCATCGTGGCAGCTGCACGCTTGACTTTTCTCAGTTCATGGGCAGTTATTTTGCGCCTTGGTTTTTCCACACGCTTCTTGCGACCCTGTTGACTATTTTGAATGAAACGCTTGATTGTTCGATGATCACGCTTCAGAAGCTTTGCAATTTTAAGAGTGCTGCATCCCTCTGCAAGATATCTCACTATTTTGGACTTTTCTGAGCCTGTCAAGTCCTTCTTTTGACCCATTTTGCCAAAGGAAAGGAAGTTGCCTAATAATTATGCACACCTGATATAGGGTGTTGATGTCATTAGACCACACCCCTTCTCATTACAGAGATGCACATCACCTAATATGCTTAATTGGTAGTAGGCTTTCGAGCCTATACAGCTTGGAGTAAGACAACATGCATAAAGAGGATGATGTGGTCAAAATACTCATTTGCCTAATAATTCTGCACTCCCTGTATATACTTACCTTCAATATTTTTGGCCAGAATATTTTTGTAGTCACAATATATTAATCATGACATAATGGTCACATAATATTTTAGAGCTGATATTGAAGTGACATACTTTTAGTACAGTGTCAGTAACACTCAGGAACCAAGAGTGGCATGCATAAGTTTGCCAAATGCTCCTTAGATGTTTATGAGGAAAGAAAAGAGAATAGTTAGTTGTTGTTGGCACATGTGAGACAATTGGGTGTAGGTTATATTTGCTATTGCTGTTTGTGTGTCACCTCTTCTAGTTTATATATTTTTTAAACAAGATCAGTAATTTACCCCCACTGCTAAAGGCCCACGTTTGCCCAGAACCTCTATTGACCATACATTTTTGATTCCATCGCATCCTTTCTAGCCTCTGTACATTAGCTTTGCAGTTTACACGAGCTCTTTTATTCACATTGGCACCTGACTGCACATTTTTTATCTGTGGGGTTTTGCCCTACCTGATTCCCTATCCAAAATGGCTGCCTTCTAGTTTCTAGTTTCTGTATCATTGTTGAGGCTACCCAAAGTATATTTGCCTTTTCAAACAAGCGGGCAGATTCCCCCGGAGTGTCTCTCACTAGCAGTAGATGTTGACTTGCACTTACTCATGTTTCATTGGGTTTACATTGTCGAACTTGCTGCTTCAGAGTTTTTTTCTTTTGATTTTTGAGACAGTATTTTAATCTGATTTCTTATTTTCATCACCATTCTGGTTGCTTGTTCCAACTCGGAGACCACTTTGGAAGAACAAAACAGTTACCTCACCTTCAGAAGAAAAAGGAATACCACTAGAGTTGCCTTGTTCTTGAGAGTTTGAGATACCAGAAACAATTCCTTCTCTGGGCATTGATCATTTTCAAGGTTTGTTAACCTACCCACAAGAGATGTACGCACTCTAACTGCAGAGAATTATGTTTTGCAGTTTCACCATGAGATTCAAAGGAAATATCAAGGAATTGAAGACATGTTTTCAATCATATTATATACTAATTGATGTTGGAGCCCCATCAGTTTGAAGGTTATCTACCAATAAGTGTGGTCCGAACATATACCACTGTTAACTATAGCTAGTCCACTATTAAGTTTCTTTGAGAAATTAAAACAAGCCATTCCCACAGCAGTAAAAGGTATGTGCTCACGATCAATCGTTGGATTTCTTTGAGCCATTCACATTTGTTACCAGAGTTACCAAAGTTAGGAAAATAGCTGCTGAATCTAGTTGTTGAAATATTTGTAAACACATTCTGAAGTGGGTCAGGTAAAGGACAAATGAAGCCTCCTCTGTGTCTTTTAAAAAATTGTTGATGATCACAATCCAAATAGACTCTTGGAAAACTGAAAGGAAACTGATGAAAAGATGAGACAAGATTCCACGAGCTCGCCTTCCAGCCTTCCAATTGAACAACTAAAGGCCATCTATACCATCACTCACTAAGAGCCTCATTATGAGTTTGGCGGTCGGACCGCCAGATCTCCATGTTGGCGGTCCTGAAAAAGACCGCCATATTGGTGGTCTTACAGACTGCCCTATGAAGAGGTACATAGGCAGGATTGCTGACCGCCAAACAAAAAAGGCAGACTGGCAGCAGCACGGAGGCCCGGAAATAGGCGGGACAAACTCCATCCCTGACAGCACAGCATCCAACCACTGACCGTACTACAAGCCCAGAGTTGCAAGGGCGGGCACCCATGAGGGTCAGCCAATGGCAGTCCGAACCACGGCAGTTCGCAGTCTCCAAATACACAACGGCACACTGGATGGATTTGAATACGGCACAGCTGACACACATTGCCACGCTGGACACACCAGCAAAGGACACTATAAAACACACCCCTTCACACACCACAATCCTTTGCAATTACACAGCAAGACCCAGCAAGACCGAGCAACTATTTTCCCACACTGCACAGATACTAGGCACCATTTTATTCACAATCCCATACAATACCCTGCACACACTTTTGTCCAGTTACACACTTCTGCATTACCCCCCTTTAGTAAGTCACCATCACTCTTCTGAATTTCAATTTGGATTTTCCCCACCATGTCACGTTCCAAAAATCCCTGTTTCACAGATGAAGAGTTAAGAATCATGGTGGATGAGCCACAGTTGTTTGGAGCCTAAGTCCAGCACACTCCTCTCAGTAGAAAAATGGAAATGAGAGGCAGGATAGTCGACAGAGTGAATGCTGTAAGCACCACCCTGCACACAAGGGAGGACATTGGGAAGAGGTGGAACGACCTCAGGGGCAAGGTCCGTTCCCTGGTCTCCAGGCACCAGCTACAGGCCAAGAAGATTAGCAGTGGCAACAGTCCAGTGGCCTATTACACTCTACCCCTGGGAGGAGAAGGTCTTGGCCATCCTGCATCCTGAGGACTTGACAGTAATATCTGGGGGAGTGGAGTCTGGTAAGTAACAACACAAAAAATGTCACCAAAACACTATGTCATGCATGCTCACTGCTCACCTCTTGCCACCTTCGCTGTCACTCCACTCACCAGCCCAGTACCCACCTGTCCAAAGACCATTGTCTGCCATCTCACAATTGTAGTGAACTCACCTGGGGAGATAGCATCTGTGTATAGTATGTGTATTACAGGGAGTTACATCACTACAACTCCCAGCAGGCACTGTTCTACAACTTCAAACACCAGAGCAATTTATCCTTCACCAAATACTCTTTTCGTGAACTCCCAATTGTTGTGTACCCACTGGGAGGATAACATGAATAGTGTGTGTAGTACAGGGACTGACGTGACTGCCAAGGCTAGGGGGGGTGGCTCGGCCAGCCAAGATGGTGGGCGCAGATTGATGAGGCTCAGTGGCGGAGCCCTGGTAATCTGTCTCCTATCTGACTTTGGGCAAGAGATGGGTCGCCGCACACCAGCATCCCAGCGAGCAAAAGCTGCGGAAGACTCGTGGCGCTGACCAAAGGACCGGAAGAGGCGCCGGAGGAGGGCTGGAAGATGCAGAGTCTCCCCGTGCTGCCACTGGCGACCGAGGGCCCCGGAGGTGTGCCTGACACTGGGCCTAGAGCTGGGCCGACCTTATAAAACTGCGACAGCGCCCTAGGGGACCCTGACGTGGGGCCCTCATTTCTGTCAGTTTCCCCACCCATGCTTGATTGGATCCCGCAGAACTGGACCTGTGGAAGCAGCATGGGAGTGATTGGAATCGACGGATTTGAGCAGCCAAAAGGAGGCAGAGGCAGAGGGGTCGACACAGCGGAATCCGCAACCTCGCAGACGAAGAAACAGCAGGCGACGTGATATCCCTCCCTCAGGAGCAGGCCATGCGCGTTAGCTAGAGCAGATTATACAGGAATGACGACCAGAACTACAAACTGCGGTGGCTATCGGAGATCCATCAGCCACTTCAGAAGCGGGTGCAGAACTAGCCGACTCTGATGGCGATGACGACTCCTTCACTGGGATACTTTCTGACACTGGGTATTCCGTCCCCCCGCTGTGACACCGCAGACAGCGGACCATATTATCTGAGCTTTTACCGCTGTTACATGCAAAACTTTGTCTACAAACTGGTGCGCAATGCTGTTACAAGAGATGGCGGGGAGGCCGGGCTGCGCTGCATGTTGATCCTGCCTCCACATGACCTAGCCTCGTGTGAAATGTTGCGCTGCGTTGCCCCCGTCCTCCCTGGCCGCGCGACAAGTGCTGAGCACATGTCTAAACTGTTAGGCCATGCATTCGTTGTTGCGATGTGTACCTATCTGCTGCCCACGTGTGTGGTGTGTCAGGGGCTTCCGCCCCGGAGCTTGCTGGGCAACACTCACCCCCCTCCACTGCTTTGCTTGTGGGTACTTCCTTCTCACTGCAGTTACGCCAGACAGGCAAGTTAGTTTGGGCAGACACCGGTTGTCCCCTCTTCTCGGATGGTATTCTACTGCATTATCTTTATAGCAGCAGTTAGTTTCAAGCTGCTTTCATTTGTTTTAGATTGGAGCCCGGGACCTTCCTGCTTTCCCCTCCCTCTGCGCCCCAACCATTGACCATGTAGAGTTACAAATCCCTGGAAATGGGATGCAAGGGCCCTACTGATTTGCTGACAACCATGAATCCTACCAACACCCTTACATGGAATGTGCGTAGCATACATACACCAGCACGCAGGTATTCCAAATATTCATACCTTATAAGACATTCGATCCACGTAGTGCTTTTACAGGAAACGTACCATGTGCACCTAGAGATTCCCAGGCTGCGGCGGCGCTGGCAAGGGCAGTTATTTGTAACAAATTTCTCATCCTATGGCAGAGGGGCTCTTATCTGGATCATTTGTGGCTGAAGAATGTGAAGTTGATGCCGAGGGGCGCTATGTGCTTGTGCATGGATGCTTGAGTGGTTGGGCGCTATTGCGAATGCAGACCAAGCCTCTTTCCTCCGTAATCTATCTGGCCCCCTTTCCGAATGGAGCAATCTTGCTTGGCTGCTGGGGGTGATTTCAACAGTGTACTAGATCCCTACCTAGATCGTTCCTTCCCACCGCTGCCGACTGCGCCTACGATGGCCGCCGCGCATGCGCTGCGGGAATGGCTCCAGGACTGGCAGCTGCTGGAGCCATGGTGCCAGTAAATGCTGAAACCAGGGTCTATTAGTTTTATTTAGCTCCACATCAGCTACATGTGCGTATTGACAGAATATTTTGTAAAACTAATTTGAACTCTGCAGTGCTGCAGACTGACTACTTAGGCCACACTCATTGTCATCATAATCCCCAGCTCCTACAGCTGGGATGGGACACATCTCCTCCTGTCATCCCTACATGGCAACTAAGTCCAGAGCTGCTGGAAGATGCCACGTTTAAGGAGTCATTAGATGTAGCAATCCCAGTACCGCATCGTCAGGCTTTGTTGAATGGGAGGCATTCAAGGTCTTCATAAGAGGGCACTGTCTAGGTACACAATGGAACATGCATAAATCCATCGAACATGACCTAACCTGATTGGAGAAATCCTTGCTAAGACATGAACAAAATGCTATTCAACACCCCCCAGGGACTCGTGGGCTGGCGTCCGCCCGGGCGGAACACGTGTCACTAGTAGAGAAGTTGCGATGCCTTAAGTACGCAGCTCACTCAGCCCGCACACACGCCGCAGCTGA
Source organism: Pleurodeles waltl (assembly GCF_031143425.1). Lineage (NCBI taxonomy): Eukaryota > Metazoa > Chordata > Amphibia > Caudata > Salamandridae > Pleurodeles > Pleurodeles waltl. Next base: position 84,960,166 of record NC_090444.1, read on the forward strand.
TCGGTCGGGCAGGTTGTTGGCATGGCTGATCCGCCAACAAGACCGCTCCCCTATAATGGAACTGCGCTCGGCGACAGGTGACATGCTCTACACCCCGAATGGGATACAAACCGAGCTCACTTGCCATTACACTACCCTATATCCATCCTCTGCAACAGTGAGATCAACAGACTATGATAAGTTCTTCTCCCCAACTCCTCTGCCCCATCTGATAGACATGCAATAGGAGGAGCTAGACCTGCCCTTAACCCTACCGGAGATACAAGAAAGTATGCACTCTCTGGCTGCCGGTAAAACCCCAGGCCCTGACGGCCTCCCATCAGAGTTCTATAAATCATTTTCCTCAGTGCTTGCGCCTCACCTTCTCCGGCTCTACGAAGAGGCACTGGAGACAGAGACCCTACCTGCGTCACAGCGAGAGGCACTACTGGTGCCCCTTCCTAAGTCTGGCAAAGACCCATCAGAACTTGGCTCCTATAGGCCACTGGCGATGCTCAATACAGACTATAAAATTCTGGTGATGCGACTGGCACCTCTGGGGCCTCATTTGATTCACCCCGACCAGAACGACTTTGTGCCAGGTCGCAGCACCTCCCTGAACATCAGGCGCTTTTTTAGGGTCATGTGATACTCGATGCAGGCCTTGGGCAGGCTGCCTAGTACTTGATCTGGAAAAAGCCTTCGATTCCTTGGAATGGCCCTATTTGTTTGAGGCGCTGCGACGATTTGGTCTGGGCCCCTACCTCCTGCGACTGGCAAAACTGTTATATACCCACCATCAACCTAGGGTTAAGACCAGTGCGGCCATTTCTGACCGAGTCAAAGTGGGTAGAAGAACTCGACAGGGCTGTCCCCTCTCCCCGCTATTGTTTTCCCTTGCAATGGTACCTCTGGCAGTGGAGAGCCATCAGAGGGGGGAAGGCCTGGATTATACCGCTGGGTGATGGTCCACATATTATATCTTTATATGCACATGATCTTCTTTTGTACTTTAGGGATATTGACGGTGTCCCTGTCGGAATTGCGGACATACTGCAAAAGTTCACCGCACTCTCCGGGCTGAGGGTTAACTGGGCGAAATAATGCTTGTTCACCTTCAACACTGATCTGCCAAACCCAGACCTTCGCCTTTCTGGGTATTCATTACCTTGCAACCTAGGACGTTCCGATATCCAGGCATCAACATATTCCACATTGAAGAAGATCTCCACAATGGAAACCTCAAGTGGGCGGTGACCGCTATCCAATCTCAGATGAATTTCTGGCAAACTTTACCACTCTCAGTGGTGGGCAGAATTGTGCTCCTGAAGATGGTGGTTCTCCCTTGATTGCTATATTTCTTCTCCAACCTGCCCTACTATGTTCCAGCTCGATTTTTTAGGGAGCTGGAATCCAGAATCAGGGAGTTTATATGGAACAAGGGTCGTTGTAGAGTGCCGTTGAAGAAACTGTACTCGCATCTGGAGCGGGCGGCCTGGCGGTGCCCAATATGGATCAGTACTACCTGGCTTCCCAGCTCCAGTGGGTGGCGGGGTGGCTTTCTGGCCACCAGTTGTCCGACACAGCGACAAAAACACCACCATAGGCAATGCCCGAGATATTACATCTCTTTCACCTCCTTGCAACGACGGAGACACTGGAGGCACCCCTGATGGGAGTGGCTCACCGCTGCTACAGTAGAAGCTTGCGCCTAACACACGCTATACTTCCCTCTGCGCCGGCCTTGGCATTGCCAGGCACACCACGAAGCTCAAGGCTCACAAGTGACACTGAGCTGGAGCCCTGGAATGCAGCTGAGTTGCATACACTCGGAGACCTATACTGCAAGGGCGCATTAATCCTATTTCCTACATTAGCTGCAGAGACAGGCCTGCCAATAGGGCAGTTTCTGTTATACCACTCCTTGATAGCGGCATTATCACGACACTGAGGAGACATAAGAGCTAAGCCACCAACACACCTATTGCTACAATATATGCAGGTTATGGGGCAGGGCAGACACTTGATACGATGGTTTACGGATGCACTCTGAATACACACACTTTACACCTGTGCTGCGCTGTGTACTAGCTGGGAAGGTGATTTGGCCAGGCCCTGTCCTGACAAAGAGTGGGCTATAGCACTATCAAGCCACACTAACATCCCACACAACACCAGATTTCACCTTCTCTAGTTCTATGTCTTCCACAGGGCTTACCTCACATCGACTAAACTCAATAAATATTTCCACAGGGTGGATGCTGCCTGCCCCCGCTGTACGCTGGTGGGGGCAGATTTACTTCATATGTTATGGGCCTGTCCCTCCTTAAACACTTATTGGTGGTGCATATTGACACGGCTGTTGGAGTGCACGGTGCGGCCGCTGCTGTCCACATGGGAAGCCTGTATTATGGGTCTTTTCCCCAGAGCTAAAAAGCATAAAGCCTCAGCAAGATTTTTAGACCTTGGTCTCTTAGTGGCCAAGCGCCTAATTACCAGGAGGTGGAAAGCCATGGAGTCTCCATCAACACTAGCGTGGGAGAAATCCTTTGTGGTGTGGGCGAAGTAGCTGAAGGAGTGGCGCTGCGGAGGGAGGACAATTTGGGCATATGCAAATACCCTCTGGTCGCTAGCTGGGATGCGATGCTGGATAAGCTGCGAGAGCTGGGGCAGAAGGTAGACACGGGAGCTGCTGTGGCTTCAGACCACCTAGTGATGCTCTTGCCTCATTTGCATCCCCCCTCAGGAGGATTGAGACCCCAGTGGGTTGATTGGGAGAAAAACCCTTGTGGTTGCACACAGTGGGACCTAGATGGGTGGAGTAGACAAATTTATGGGACCGGAGGGGAGGGTGGAGTTTGAAACGGACTCCAAGTTATTACCTGTTCTTGTCGTTGTATTGTTTTACATGCTATTAATGCTAAATCTTCACATCTAGACGGGGCTAAGTGAAACTGCTGTTCATTGAAGGGATATTGAAACTTGGCACGACGAGTACCCCGGACTGGGGATTGTGTAATAAATCCTAGGCTTGACGCACTCCCCTCTTGTATTAAATGTAGCATATAGATACCAATTGCAGACATGTAAACTGCCAATTAATGCACTTGACATCCACAAATATATGCCAGGAGTACTGTTTCCAGCGCCCCCTAATATAGCCTATGTTTGTACAATGTGTATGTTTTATATGCCTGTAATGTAATGATAAATACAAAAACACCAATAAAAAGATCCAAGCAAAAAATTACTGCCAAGGCCAGGAGGCACTGCTACTGTTACTCCACTCAACCAGCCCCGTGTCCTCTTCACCAAATACCCATGTTTTTAACTCACAACTGTAGTGTGCTCACCTGGGGCAATAGCATATGAATATTGTGTGTTCTAGAGAGAGTGACATGACTGCAACTCCCAGCAGGCCAAGTTTATGTAACTTCAACCACCAGCACAGTGTTCTCATGTCCAAAGACCTCTGTGTCTTAACTCTCTAGTGACGTGTTCTCACCTGGGAGGATACCATTTGTATAGTGTGTGTAGTACAGGGGGTTACATGACTTCAAATCACAATAGTCTGTCTTACTGTCATTTCAACCACCAGTCCAGGACTCTCTTCTCCAAAATACATGTTTTTGAACTCACACCTGAAGTGTACTCACCTGGACGGATGACATTTCTCCGGTGTATGAAGTAGAGAGAGTGACATGACTGCCAAGGCCAGGAGGCTCTGTCTTACCTACTCCAAACACAAGCCCGGTGTTTGTCCAAATGCCCTTGTTCGTCAACTCTCAATGGAAGTGTACTCACCTGGAAGGATAACATTTGTATACTGTGTGTAGCAGGGGGTAACATGACTGCCATGTTTTGCTAACTACAATCACCAGTCCAGTGTCCGCTTGACACAGTGCCTCTGTCAGTGAACCCTAAAATTAAGTTTACTCATCTGGGAGGTTACCAATTGACAAGTATTGGGAAGTAGAGGGAGTAACATAACAGCAACTCCCAGGAGAACCTTGGTCACTTTTCTAAAACCTCTTGCATGCTAACTCTCAACTGACGTTGACACATGTGGGAGGGACCAAGATACAGATCATGCTCAACTCAGAGATGTGCCTGGCCACCTAGCTCCTTCTCTTCTTGAACAGCTAACCCAAGATGAAACTACTGATGACAGGAAGGTCAGCCTACCCAGTGTGCCAAAAATGATCCCAAAGGCCTGAAGATGCATTACCAGAATGGTATTTGGCAGCAGACACATTCACGATGCACTGACCACATGATGACTCCACTCACAAATACAACAAAGTCCTGGGTCTTCCTGTACGACTATCAACTAGGACCCAAAATGGTCAAAGCCACATCCTGTCCAGCCACTGTTCTGCCTGCACTGGTAGCAAGATGTAATTCTCAGCCCATCATCCCAAGTGCTAATGACCTGCACGTTTCAGTAGCTGCCTGACTTTATTGGGATTGGCATGCTTCACAAACCTCGGGTCAAAACAACCAATAGCATGGTAGCAGTCACAACAGGATAACCTGCTAATCAACTAAGTACAAGGGTTTTGCAAAATGTCACTGTAAACTTTGGGAGGTAGATCTCACAATAGAACCAGTAACATTGTATGTTTCACATCAACAAGCCGAGCTGCCACTGGGCGCATAGAGGCCACTGAAGAGACTACCACCACTCCCCTGGATAAAGCCTTGAGTAAAGAAGACACTGCTGGATGTCTGGACATGGAGGACGGTTCTGGCCCATCTGGACTACCTGGTCAGACCCCAACAGTGAGTTTCACTTTGCCCACATCATCACCTCCCAGCCCGGTTGCCGACACATCAAAGGCAGCCCTCAACCTGTGTCCCAAAGACAGTGTCTACCATCTTGTGCCACCAAGTCAAGGATCCTGAGACCCAGCCCTGCACCTTTGACAGTGATAGTCCTGGAACCAATGGGAGGGGACACCCTGTGGCAAGGGCACAGGCCCGTGGGGGCAGGGTGCGTGGGACGGATGCTGTTGGCCAGCAGGGAGAGGCCACGTGGGATTCTCCTGGCCAGGACCCCATCCGCCATGCCTTGCGGGTCTATCAGGAGTCCCAAGGCGTGATGAGCCATGTACTTGAAGCTTCAGAGGGACATCCATAGGGATATGCGTGAACAGTGGGAGGCCCACAATATCAACATGGGCTCCCTAACATGGGTGTTGAGGGACATTAAAAGTACCCTGATCTGGGATCATCAACAACAATCTACCCCTTCCTTTGGCGCACCAACACCAGGCCCTTCATTGGTGTCAGGCACTGGAAGAGAGGCCCTGTCAGGGAAAGAACCCGCCCCAGACACCCCGGCCTCTGTAGCAGCAGATCCCCCCACCACCAATGCGGGGACATTCAGCAAAGACTCCAGGAGGTGCAGATGGCAAGACACCCCCCCTGCCAGAAAGTGACCTCTTCCTAAAGGACCTCCTTTCTGTTCCACATATTCACTCTGTTGACTGTTCTTTAACCACCTTCCATTTCCTATGGGAAGAGTACACTGGACTTTGGACTTACAATTGTGGCATCTACTCCAATGATTTCATCCGCCATAATTGAACCCTTCCCTGTTCTTTTCAACCATTCCCAAATTCAATTTTAAAGTACACATTTTCAATAAATCCACCTATCACAAAGTCATTGTCTGCTTGCTTCTGTTCCACATTTTCTACGTAGAGACCATGTGAAGAAAATGAGAGACACAAGATACTAATGCAAGGAGGGATATGTTACAGGTACAGTGTCCTGCTAAGGATTGCTAACAACACACACAAACACACTGTTACAAATGTCTGGTCACACCAAACATTTTTTTGCACTGTCCGGCACATAGGCTGTCTATATGTCTGGACTGTCAGAGACAAGATTGGTGGACTGAAATTGTGTCAAGGTACGTATACCAAGGTACAACACCCCCAGACCACAGAAGGAATGGCCTTGTCAGACATTGTCCTGTAGAATAGGTTAACAAAAAAGTGAATGGTGTCACCAGCTTGAGCCTCATCACATACCACACAACATTAATCGCATATCACATAAACCAAGGTACAGGCAGAGGGCAGTACAACAGTCTCTGATCACAGGTCCATTATGATCCACTGACCTTGCATCTGGTGGCATGACACAAATATATGTCAGTGTTGTGGCACAGGCACTGTGGCCTGCAACAATGAAACACATCCACAGCTACATACAGGTCATACAAGGATAGTGTTTATCCTATGTAAAGGGTGAATGCCATGCTTGCACTTGATGACAACACAGGCCCACATGATCACAAGCATGATACAATCAGCACAACACAGCACAATAAAAAAGTACAATAGTGCACTTCTGACCTTCCATCCAAACACTTTTCAAGCTGACTTGGCACAGGTATCATACACTCTAAATCTGTGACCTACATTACCTGGAACAATCCAGGTCCACTTCCAATGTTGGAATGGCATCCGATACCTGCAAATGTCAAACTCTGAAATACCCACATGAGGATGTCATGGTGAAGGCACCTGCGCAAAGACAAAACAAGGAGTATAGGCTTGAAAAAAATCCTTTTACAGGATTCATATGGCAAGCATCTGGAAAGGAAATAGCATTACAATGAGACTGACACAAACAATGTAGCTACAGCAACGTGGGGATATGTCAAAGGCTAACCTTTCGAGCGCCCTTTGGCTGAGTATTGCAGAGTATTAGCTCCCCAGTTTTTACCAGAACACTCCACTCCACACATTCAAACAATTACAGTTCTTCGTACAGTCACAATCATTTTGTCACATGACATACACTCAAGAAAAGTAGCTGTTGATGAGATCTTCCTGGAAGTCAGCTCCTTCCTCTTCACCACTGTGATTCTCACTTAGCATTTCAGGAGTCTCACCTGGTGGCACTGCATGCTGCCCCTCCTCTGGGGTGTACAGAATATTTCTCTGCAGGGTAATGTTGTGGAGCATGCAGCATGCCACAGTGATCTGATACACCTTTCCGGGTGAGGAGAGGAGGGCTCTACCTGTCCGGTCCAGACCTGTAAATCTGACCTTCAGTAGCCCAAACGCCCGCTCCTCAATCCGACGTTTTTATACATGGGCCTCATTGAAGTGGACTTCCCCTTGCGTAGTTGGATTCCTTAGTGGCATCAACAACCAAGGACAGTTTGGGGATGCAGAATCTCCTGTAAAGGAATGGGACATATGTGCAACAATGAGTCCCTCTCATTGGGCACCAGACATTGCACACACACAAACAGGACAGATGTGACTTACCAACCAGCCAGGCCCTCTCTGGGTACAGTTGTGACATCAGCTGGGGGATATTGCTGTTCCGCATAATGAATGAATCATGGACTGAACCAGGATACAAGGCACAGACCTGTGAAATGTACAGATCTGCAAACATACAACTTGAACGTTGCTGGAATGGAAGTTCTTTCTGTAGCAGTATACTTGTTCATTGGCATGCAGTGGGACCAAGCTAACATGTGTGCCATCATTAGCCCCCACCACATGTGGGATACATGCAAAACCATAAAAGTCAGCCTTCCCATGGGCTAAATCATCACATTGGGGAAACTGTATGTGGCTGTCCAGGTGTTTCAACATTGCTTAGAGGACATCCTTCAAAACCAGACTCAACATGGGCTGGGACATGCAAGCTGACAGGGCCACTGTATGTTGGAAGGGCCCTGTGGCTAGGAAGTGCAGTACTGACATGACTTGTACAACGGGTGGTATGCAGCTTGGATAACTAATAGCTGGCATCAGATCTTGGTCCAACTGATGACCTAAGTTCACCATTGTTTGCCGATTCAGACGGTAGAGCAGTACAACGTGGCATTCTTCCGTGGTCTGAAGGTCTGGCAGTGGACAGGTGGTTGACGCCTCCTCCATCTCTCAGGGTACCTATATATGACAAGAAATTAGTTCTAACATTAGTCATTGTGTCCCCAGCTAAATACATGATGCATGTCAATGTTCACAAGAGACAAATCAATTTAGAAGGGATAGACATGGCAACCAATACACATCACAGCTGCTAATAACTCAAGGGTCACATGTGACCCCCCCCCATAGTTTGCCACACGTGTCCACAACGATTATCTGGACCAAACTCAGTTATGTGCATCACAAATGCCCCTCAAAATGTGACTGGATATCCTGACCACAGACATGAGCTTTGATGGGGTGGACTGTGCCCTACTCTAAAATGCTGTGTGTGCCCTGCAACACACTGCAATGATGTTTGAGTAGTAGGACCTACATGACAAGACAGGTTAAACATGTTTGTGAGCTCCAAACAACATATTCGGAGGTGTGACGCAGTTAATGAAGCTCAATTCTGTATGTCAGGCCTCTAAAATGGTGCATGCCTGACCTACTCCACTGGACACTAGGAACTGCCACCAACCGCTGGCGGAAGCTGTGATGGCGGTAGGCGGTTGCAACCGCAGTGGACACAGCCATAGGCTAACCTTGTTGCTAGTGGTGGTCGGGGGCCAATGGTTGCGTCCGCCAGCGGTGACGACCGTGTACGTGGCGTACGTGACCACCATGTTCTGCAGAATCACTCACTTGACTCCTGACACTTCTGCCAGCAAGCCCTTCACTACTGAGCTGCTGTGCACCGCCTCTGGGAGAAATCATGCCTCGTCCAGCAGGTGACAGGATCCCTGCCTTCTTACCCGAGGAGCTGGAGATGCTGGTAGAGGTGGTCCTACCTCTTTATGGACAACTCTATGGTGCCCCAGAGGAGCAGGTAAGTACCTCATGTGCACAGTTTTCTCTGTACTTCACCTTCCTTTCCCTCCTCAGGCTAAATTGTGGCCATGTGTGCCAGTTTGACTACGCATGTGCCTGGAGGTGCAGTCTGTGTGGCATCAATGGGAGGGTCATTGTGCGGGTATTGGTGGCCAGTGCCATATGCTGAGTTCATTCACATTGTGTGGTGTGGGTTTTTTTGGGTTCCTAGATCCTCTATGTGTTGGATGTAGATATCTAGGTGAGGAGACATGACTGCCCTCCAGTGACATCTCTTTCCTCATGATTGAAGTATGTGTCAGACAACATGTATGTGCATGACAGCATACGCTGAGTATGCATGTTGTATGAGTTCTTGAGAGTAATGTGAGCAATGTGTATGGTGCCATAGAGATTTCTTCACACATCTGCCCTTGCTAGTCTGTGGTTTTGAAGGCATATCATGACTCTCTCTGCCCTTCAGGTTGCCACACACACCATATGCCAATTTGCTGTTGGTTACATGATGTACAGTCATGCATGGAAGTGATGGGAATATAGTGTCACATAGGTTCTGTCTGCTCTGCTGCAGGGACCAGGGCCCGTCACATGTATCTAACCAGTACTGCTCCTAGTCTAAGCTGGGGTGGAGTCACTGTGGCTATACAAGTTTGGCACTGTGGCCACTCCCTGTACCCCAGCAGATCCCGTCATGTGGGCAATATGTGACTCTGGTGTAATATCCTGTCCAGAATTCCTAATTCCTTTGATTATGTTGGGAATGGGTCCAGAGGTGTTACTAATCTAGTCCACATGTGCACTTAGCATCAGTGTCAAAGTGTGTCTTTCACTCATGACAGGTTCCTTTCTCCCACAGGTCATATCTGTCCTGTGCAGATGTACTGCATAAATGACATTCCGTAGTGTATGGACACTGCAATCAGTGCACCAGAGGAAAGGTGGCATCTGTGCTATTCTACTCCTGCACCTGACACTCCATCCAAACAGTTTTCCTGGTCTCTATAACTTACATACACTTGATGTCTTCCTTTGAGATTACACATGTGACCTAGTTCTTGGTAGCTCCTACAGCTCACTGACAATGTAGGTGACTTTTGAATGGTGGTTGAGAACAATGATGGCCATTCAAGCCCTGCAGCTCTGGAGCTATGTGAAAAAATACCTACATTCCTGTAGACACTCAACATGTCACACCCTGTAGAGATACCATATTTCAGGGAATTCTTCCAACATCAAGGCTACTGTTGAGGACTCTTTCCTGCATCCGTGAGATAATGTGTTTTCATCCTCCTCTCCTGTAGCAACTCCCTCCAATAGCTTGACATTCTCAGCATCATCCCCTTGAAGCATTTCAGTGTCCACAGTGCCCAAGAGAATGAGATGCTTTAGCATGTCTCAGTAATGTTTGGCAATTTGTGAGGGGTGGATGTGCTCACAACCATTTCCAGCATTAGACTTGTGCAGGTCTTATTGGACAATCTTTAGGAAGAAGCCAGATACTTGACATATGACAAGGCATTTGCCTGTGGTGACTAGCTGTGCACTAAGAAAGAGACGACTTCTTCTGATTGCATACAGAACAGATGTCACCCATGTCTTGCATAAGACACTCTAGAGCATGTATGGGGAAAATGGGGACATGGGCATGGCAAAAGCAAGGAGGGGGTCTAGCGGAAAGCGAATTAGAACCAAACATGTCAGTCTGGCGTAGGCTGCCAGCATTTAAGATTTATCGATGCTTGTTTTATTTTGCTATTTTTTTTCTTCATAAAACATGCCTGTGGGAATTGCTCCTCAATATTAAAAAAAGTTTTTTTTAAAAAATTGGTTCCAGGAAGGACACACTGTCATAATAGCCCCTGACACTAAAAGGAACTACTTTCTGTGTGGATGTGTTTCTTGTGAAGGGTGAAGAATGTAAACCTGCTGCAAACTCTTTGTGAACCTGCGCCTTAGTGCTTTATTTTAAGCTGGGCAGCCGGCCTCCAATAAAAGACCACCAGCCCACTATAAATACTCAGTACTTGGACGGGGACCTCTAGGCCTAATGTGGAAATATACCATTTTACGACTCCATTTATTCTCAAAACATAATATAAATATGGGTAAATGCCAATAAAATAGCCAAAAAATAAACATTGATAAATAGACAGAAATGTTAAAAAAAGAAATACCATACACCGGGAGCATTGTGTGTAAGAGAGTGAAGGACCAGCCAAGTGGTAGACGGGAATCCAGTGAAGGGGCTCGTACTGGAGGAGCCAGTTAAGACTCCATCAGTCCAAAACCTGTGGTTTGTCACCATCTCTCAAGCATAAGTAAGAGCCCAAGTTTTGTAATTCTTGATTTGGGGCCATGTTTATCTCCTTAACTGCTAAATAATGCCTAGAGATGCTTCTGTAACTTCCAGGAACAACATCCTGTTGTTTTTAAGATGAGCATGGGCACTTAGTGAAGCACCAGCATAATTAGAAAGGTTGGAGACATATGAGAACTAACATAAAAATAAAAATGGAAAAAGAAGAAGAGCCACAGGGCATAATGGAGAGGCACTGCCTCATCGCAACAGGGTTCGTCAGCCAGAGAACAGACTGTTGTATCTTGAGGAAGTCGAAGGATCGAAACGTGTCAGAAAGCATGTGGGTGCTGGACCATGTTAGGGAGCAGAGTTATGGGGCGCTTCATCCAAACTGGGAACACAGAAGATGGGTATTTTGGCACCTCTCTACTAGGGAGAAGATTAGCTGCTTGGAAGGATGCCCCTTAGGGTGGGCAGATTAGAGATAAACCTTCTAAGGGAAGTTGGTGAGAACTTTGACCAAACAGAAGGGTCAGTCTTCACATGCTTTGAATTACACAGAGAACTCAGAATGCCAAACTATAAGGAAATAGCATTCAGCTGTCCAAAATCAGATGCATCTGATAAACATGGACCCTGCAAGCACATAAGTAAAGCCCACCCCCTAGGCTGTGCCTCTTTCTTTATGGACTGCGTTACTCTGCATGCTGCAGATATCGTGAGACCTGCTACAGCCTCCTGAAGGAGGTCAGCTCCCACCAAAGGACACCCGAAAGGAAGAGGAACTCCACTGAGGAGGAGACAGACCGTATTCCTGATTGTTACAGCAAACTATGTGGCGTGCACCCTCAGTGGAGCGGAGAAGGTGCCCGCATGCCAGGTGCCAGACTCTCTCAATGCACAGAGGGTGGAGGAAGGCTCCGGAAACGTACAAAAATAGCAAGCTGAGAGGAGGTGGGTGAAGCAGACATTTTCCAGCATTTAAGTGGAAAAGGATCTTGCTGTACGCCGACCTGGATCCGGTCTACCTCAATGAACGTATGCTCTACGCCATGCACCTTGACCAGCTAAGTGATCTGCTGATTCCAGAAATCCCAATATCAGGCAAGGTAAAACAATAACCCTTCTAACTATCCATTATACAACTACTCCCCACTCATGCCACATTCTCCTCCACCCCAAAAATAGGTGCACTTCTCATGCATCTCACCCACATTCACCTGAACACCACCCTTCATAGTGTACATCTATGTTATTTAGGGCTCCTGGGTGCCTGGTGTTTCTGTTTTGGCATTTCAGTCTGAATGTTTCCATATTTATTTTCTGCTCATTTATCCATGTTTATCCACATTTATTTCAGCGTTTGAGAAAAAACAAACTGACTAGTATATTTCTACATATGTTTTAAAAAGTACCCACATATGACAAAGGAGCTCACTCATATGAAAACAGGAGCACTGAAGACCAGAGATGTGCACATCTTCAGCTGTTTCACCTCTATTGGTCAATATCTCCTTTTTTTAATTAACTTCATAACCTGACAATTTGAACTGTTCCTCTTGAAGTCATGACTGGCAGCTTCACAAAAGAGCAATATTTAAAATAAAATATTGACAGGAGAATAAGTAATTTTCTATGTCTATGTTTATCTGTAAAAACATTTAAAAACGGACAAATGGGAGCCTCAGATCATATTAATTGTATGCCCCCCCCCCCGTCACGTGCACTGACAGCAAGGGCAGAAGTAGCCCCCACCGTGGCACAGCGACAGCGAGGACCCGCCCCTCCAGGCCCCCTCTTCCCAGATAGGCATCAGTGATACCGACACTCAAAATATGTCTTCGTTTGCCATTCCTCAGTGGTAACACTGATGTACAATTAAGGCTTCCAGATTTCCATTTTTACTGACGGAGTTGCTTAAACGTCGCGTGAAGGCAGATGTCGGCACCGAATAAATCTACCACTGTTAGTTGTGGCTGAAAAATAAATAATATTTTTTTTTACAAGGTGTTCTTTTTATCCTTCAGTGCTAGCAAATGATGGCACTCCCTGGATTTTGTAATGCACTCTGTTCTGCCCTGCTAGCTGTACCACTCTTGGAGAGAATCTACAATATAGCAAATAGTGAAATATGTTTAATTACCTTTTATTTCTATCATTAATATCCGAACTAATCTTTTGGCTGATGTGATGCATGGATTAAGACAGAAGGTGCAGTGTAATTAATGGGGGCATTAATGGCTTATTCTGTGATTAAATTGTCCATTATTTAACCCATGTGTCTCTGACGCGCTTCCAAGGGGGTGCTCATGGATTGGAAGAGGTGGAACCCTGGAATACTGACAGCCTCGTCACTCCTGCTGCCACCCAAGGCCTGGATTTGCTTCCCAGGTGTCAACCTAACCAGGTTGTATTAAGTTGGTGAGAGCACCTCCTCATCAAATGAATGACCCATTTTGTGACAATAGCCTATTGTAATAAAAGTATTAATGTATATGTTTTTTTAGATAATGTTTAACTCAACTTTAACATATGTTGTCATTTTTTTCAATTAAAACCACCTTATGTAAAGTGCACATAACACATGCAATCTGGGTAATGCTTTTGAGTGCAAATTATCTCTGATGGTGGATTACACACTTTTAAACATTATTTCAAAGTAATATTTTAATACATACACACTATATACTTGTAACATACATTAAATGTACTATTACAGGAATGCAAAAAAATAAAAATGCGTTCTTTATCAGTCAATAATATACTTTTGAATCATGGATATGTTCCTTTCTGCCATCATCATTTTATAGGAATGATGGGGTGAGAGTGTCTTAACATGTCTAGGCATTCCATTTACTTAGTAGACATTTCTGTTTCTATATCACACACTTAGATTTTTTAAATTTTGTTTTAAACAGTTTGAAATAATATGTCCTTGATTTGTAACTTTGTTAACCATAGTTACTCACTGTTAAAAGTGATATAATGAATTTTGAAGCTTGAGAAAGGGGAGCGATTTATATGACACTATAAACTTTTTTGTCACTTTAATAGTCCAGTACTGTAATTTGCTTTATGATTTGCATTAAGTACTGTACATGTGAGCTGGCGATTTTTTCTAATTTTTCCTTTTCAAGAGGCAACTGTTGGGTGCGCTGTCTCTCTGGCATCCCCGAGGAGCGGCCCTTTAAGGTGGTGGGGGGCATAGCCTTTAAGGCTGCGTGCTCCCCTAAGTACGACCGCTCGATGTCTGAGTTCCCCGCCCTACATTTGTCTTTTGGACGCGGTAATCTGATGGGTTCTACTATATGTGTAAACTACATAGAAGTATATAAAGGGGGTCATTATGAGTTTGGCGGGCGGAAAAGGCCATCTGCCAAACTCCCGTAGTCTGGTTGCCGCTGTGCAGCTGTCTTCCCACAGGTCCCATTAGGAGTTTCCTTGCTGGGCCAGCAGGTGGAAACAGTGTTTCTGCCCGCTAGCCCAGCGGGAAACAGCCTACAACATTGACACCAGCTCATAATTAAGCTGGCGGAAATGCTGCAGTGCATAGGGTGCACCAGCACCTGTCACGTTGCAGAACAGACAGCGAACAGTGTGACGGGGCTGGCCATGGGGGCCCCCTGCACCCCATCTCCGCCAGCCTTTACATGGCGGTACTACCTCCATCTAAAAGCTAGTGGAGAGGGAGGGTCGTAAACCCCCAGTGTGGCGCTGCTTGCAGCGCTGGCCTGGCGGATTAGGACCGCCAGCACCGCCAGTCCCTATTGTGGAGGAAAACTGGCAGTGGTCAGTCAGCCACTGTCGTAATGAGGCCCAAAGTGGTTAAAGTGGCATGTTGTTTATCTTTGAAGTTATTTGTGTTCATGGTGAAATCCTAAGTATCAGAATTATACAAAAGGTATGAAGTAATACTCCTGAAGAAGGATATTCTGATAGCCAATGTTAATCAAGCATTTATCAAACAGTGTTTATAATATATGCCAGGACTGTATGAACTCTCATTTAGGAATATAGTAGAAGCGTTCCTTAAGTTACTGCAGTTTGGTTGGATCCTTCCAGCTGAACATATTAGGTATGTGTAATAAATTATCCTTACAATGAGTATAAAGTGTATCACTCTCCTATCAAAATTCATAAAACAGCTCAATCTAAAAGGAAAAAGCTTTAATTGATATTCCAAAATTTTCTTTTTAATGCTCTAAACATAAGTAGATGTGTACGTATATGCATCAATATTTTGCACACAATCTTATATATATATATATATATTTAAAAAATAACACATCGCCCCCCTTCACCAAACAATGACTCAAAACAAATATTTAAATAAACATACAAAGACCATAGACAACCAATCACACACACAGCATACATAAAGACAACATCAAGACATCAGAGTCATGAATGATTGCACATACAGTCATGTCTCAAAACACAATATATATATCAAAAAACTTTACTCAAAAAATAGAATTACATATATAAATAAAATCAGATATCAGACTCATGTGTGGGTCATTTATCCCTAGTCTCTAATAGTAAGCTCTGGAGGAGTCCAAACGACATATATTGTGATAAATATCACAAAGATAGATGCTCATAATACCAACATAAATTCTCGCTGATATAAAACTGTCCGGTATGTCTTTGGCGTAAAGTTCTTTAATGTATCCATTATTGCGCATTGCGTCATCTCTTTAAATCGGGTTGTAACCAAAACTTGAGACAGCACTAGTGCCTGCTCATTCCACACGTTGTATTATCCTCCCCTGGGTACCTTTCAAGTTATAGCGCTCCAGTCCCTCGATCCAAATTATCTGTGGCAACCTATTTTGGAAGTTTTGGTTACAACCCGATTTAAAGAGATGACGCAATGCGCAATAATGGATACTGTGCCCTGATGAAAGTGGCCTTGTGTATGATGATCTCATTTGAAAGTGTAGGCCCACTGAAACGCGCGTTGGCAGGAATGACGACATAGAAACAGATGGAGTAACATCTCCAATAAAGAACTTTACGCCAAAGACATACCGGACAGTTTTATATCAGCGAGAATTTATGTTGGTATTATGAGCATCTATCTTTGTGATATTTATCACAATATCTGTCGTTTGGACTCCTCCAGAGCTTACTATTAGAGACTAGGGATAAATGACCCACACATGAGTCTGATATCTGATTTTATTTATATATGTAATTCTATTTTTTGAGTAAAGTTTTTTGATTTATATATATATTGTGTTTTGAGACATGACTGTATGTGCAATCATTCATGACTCTGATGTCTTGGTGTTGTCTTTATGTATGCTGTGTGTGTGATTGGTTGTCTATGGTCTTTGTATGTTTATTTAAATATTTGTTTTGAGTCATTGTTTGGTGAAGGGGGGCGATGTGTTATTTTTTGTATATATATATAAGATTGTGTACAAAATATTGATGCATATACGTACACATCTACTTATGTTTAGAGCATTAAAAAGAAAAGTTTGGAATATCAATTAAAGCTTTTTCCTTTTAGATTGAGCTGTTTTATGAATTTTAATAGGAGAGTGATACACTTTCTACTCATTGTACATTTCCCTGAATCTCTCTCTCCATTTGGCCAGGGGCCCTGTGTTTCCTTTTTGACTTGATAAATTATCCTTACATACAAAAATTATTGACGTCTTGGTCAGCTGCTGTATTTACCTTAGGGATTTCTCTTCTAGATTCAGGGGTCAGAGTCTCCATGTTTTTTCTACATATGAGAAGAAAGGAGAGGGGTATTAGGTAAATAAATGATATACGGATGCCAGGATAATCTCTGCTATGAATACATAGACCATACTGATGTCAGTATTTGTTTTAAAGATGCTGATAAGGAGCCAGACAATTCCGAAGTAGCCAGTGGGAGCCTGGGCTCACCAGGATTCATCCCTTCATCCCAGGGAGCCAAGCCAACTCTTTGATTCTTGGAGCAGGTTTGGCTATTTGGGAGAGAGGGTGTTATCATTGTGTCCATTTCACCCCTGCAAACAGGAAGGAGCCTGACAGTACGACAAGGCCATGTTTAGCTGTCGCCCGTGATGTTTCCTTGGCTTATTTAGCTCACATATTTGGCAATTTCTAACAAGAGACACAAGCATTAGCACAGGTGTATTCATTACAAAATGCAACCACAGAAACGTCTAGTAGTCGACATATTAACCAAGGGGAGGAATCCTCAGAGGGGGCTTTTTCGCAACCTTCTGTAGCTAGTTCCAGACAGGGTGCTGGAACCCAATAATACATGTACTACACCACCAGCTATACCCTTTAACAATTTTTTGGGGAGTTAACTAAGTTTGCAACTTTTATAAATCAGTGTCAATTACATATTTTGTGTAAGTCTGCTTGTTTCCCTAATGATCAATCTAAGGTGGCCTTTGTATTGTCGTATTTGGGAGGTATAGAAGCCACGTGATCAATACCTTTGGTAGAGAGGAACGATCCATTACTGAATAATTGTACAGCGTTCAAGGTCGAGTTGAAAAGGTTGCTTGATCGTCACACATTTGTACAATCGGTAGGCACAGAGTTACTGAATGTCTATCCAGGAAATAAAGATCTACTAACGTACATAACAACATTTAATAGATTAATGACATAATCAGGAGTTCTCTATTCTATAAAGAGTTAAGCGGTGACCTGAAAGATGTATTGGCCCAAGTAGTTGATCATCCCCAGATAACTGTAGTAAGTTACTTGACCAAGTTGTGGAATTATATCATGTTTAGTAGAACATGCAGGGAAATGGGCGATCTGAGACCGAGATAGTGGTGTATAAAGAGAAAAAGAGTGAGTCTGAGAAAACAGATGGCATAGAGCCTATGCAGACAGGGAGCCTTAGATGACCATTGAGTGAGGCGAAGGACAGAGGCATTGAACATTATGAGTTTGCCCGTACTGTGGCAACAGAGGACATTTTCTACGGGATTTCCCAGTTAAACCCAGGAGGAAAGGAGAAGCGGGAACCTAAGGCACCCAGAACCGAGGGAGGCAAGTGTTTCGCGTGGACAGACTACTCTGGCCTCAAAAACTTCATACTTGCGACAGTATCGCTATGTACTTCTGACAACTCATCTCATCTGGGACGGAGGCTCTGCTAGTTTCCAAGTACTAACTGACTCAGGGGCCACTGGGAATTTTATCAATCCCTTGTTTCATTACATGGTATTTCATGTGAACAGAAGGAACAAGCCGATGATGTTAAAACAATAGATGGTAGTGCTTTGAAATCAGTCCCTATTACACATTCCACCTGTAACATTAGGCTCAACATACAGGGAAACCATATGGAAATGATTCCATTCAGTGTGATTCAGGCCCCTCACTTCCAAGCCATCTTGGGAATTCCCTGGCTAGAGACCCCTAATCCCGACATAGATTGGAAGACTCGTAAGATCACTTTCTGTTCTCCCTATTCTACCAAACATTGTTTTTCAAAGTCACCAGGCACATGTTCTGAAACTAGAATGGCAAATATCTTCAGAGATAGAGGGCCCTTCGATTCCTCCATGCTGCCAAAATCTGGCAGATGTCTTTGACAAACAACAGGCTACTACACTCCCTCCACATTGCCCATATGATTGTCAGATTGATTTACTCCCTGGGGCTCACATACCATGTAGTAGGATCTATGCCTTAACTGAGAAATAAAACATCCATCTCTGGAACTACCTAGAGTAAATGTTGGACATAGGTATAATCAGACCATCCCGCTGCCCGCCTCATCTCCTCTGTTCTTAACACCAAAAAGAGGGTGAGTTACACAACTGTCTTAACTATAGTTACCTCAATGATGTCACGGTTAAAATTGCTGTTCCTTGCCTCTTATTTCCAGCTTGTTAGACCAAATTAAGGAAGCAAAAGTGTTCACTAACTTAGATCTGAGAGGAGCCTATCACCTGGTGCAGGTAAGGGAGGGAGATGAATGGAAGACAGCTTTTCGCATCAAATTTGGCTTAGATGGGTATCTTGTGATGCCCTTTGGGTTGCGTAATGCCCCTGCTGCCTTTCAGTTCTTCATAAACGAGGCATTACGGGACTTTTTGGATATCTGTGCATTAGCTTTTCTCGATGACATTTTGATGTACTCCCCTTCCTTGACTGAACATAAGAACCATGTGAGAGCCATTCTACAGCATCTACAAGAAAGCAGACTCTTTGTTAAACTTGAGAAAAGTGAATTTCATATGACCAAGGTTTCCATTCTGGGTTATGTTCTCTCCCCACAAGGAGTTAGTATGGATTCACAGAAAGTCTTGGTCATTTTGCAATGGAAATTCCCCAAATCAGTGAAGGAGGTACAAAGTTTTCTAGGATTTGCCAACTTTATTGGTGATTTATAGATCACTTTTCCTCAGGGGTAGCTCTCATAAAACAGTTACTAAAAAAGAAATGTTGTGTTTCCACGGACAGACGCAGCGGAGCGTGCCTTTCAGCATTTGAAGCAGGATTTTGTTACGGCTCCTGTCCTGCAACATCCTGATACCAGTCAACCATTTATAGTAGAGGCAGATTCTTCTAGTGTAGCTGTTGGAGGGGTGTTATCAAAACAAAACAAAGAGACAGGTCAGCTCCATCCTTTAGCATATTTTTCACACAAATTACAGCAGACTAAAGCAAATTATACTGTGGGTGACAGAGAGCTGTTAGCGATAAAAAAAGGCTTTTGAGGATGGCAGCATTATCGAATGGGTGCTTTGCATACTGTTACTGTTGTTACTGACCACATAAATATTAAGTTCTTGAAAACTGCTAGGGCTTTGTCTTTGAGACAGCTGAGATGGACTCACTTCTTTCCTATGATTTTGTCATACAGTTTCAGGCAGGGAGGCAGCATGAAAAAGCGGATGGATTATCATGTCTAGGGCATGATGTAATTGAGCAAGAAACAGACAGTCCTCCAATTACTCCCCCGACCATATTCTGGTTATCATAATGTCTGAAAACACGGTTTGATACAAGTTACAGCAGCACAGCCAACCAGCAAAGCTGAGGAGGTCATACAAACACATGATAGCAAACTAGTGAATGATGCGTATTATGTACGGGATGGTTTGTTTGTGCCCACCGCCGCTTTACAGCAACAAGCACTGCATTGGTCTCATACTCATTTACTGACTGGGCATCCGGGTGAAAAGAAAACGATCAACTTGGCTAGGTGCCATTTCTGGTGGCCAATGCTGGCGTCTGATACAAAACAATTTGTTCAACAATGTGCTGTGTGTGCTCAAAATAAGAGTTTACATCAGGCACCAGCTGATTTGTTCCATCCTTTTCCACTCTTCCACATCCACGGCACACAATATCTGGGATTTCATAACTGCATTACCCAAGACTGATCAGGGCCATAGTGCAGTAATGGTCACAGTTGATCTGTTTTGTAAAATGGCTCATTTCCAACCTCTACATGGCTTACCCACTTCTAGAATTTTAGCAGATGCCTTTTTACAATCCATAGTCAGTTTACATGGTTTTCCATCAGTAATGGTATTCGATCATGGTCCTCAATTTGTTTCTGAATTCTGGAGATAATTGTTTTGGGTTTTACAGATAAAGATACACTTGTCCACTGGTTATCATCCCCAAACAGATGAACACACAGAGAGGGTGAATCAGTGTTTAGAGTAATATATCAGGTGCCAGGTATTAATGGATGCTGCAGAATGGGACAGGTTTCTTTGGGCTGCAGCATTTGCGTATAACAATGAACAACATAGTTCCACTAAGTTTACGCCATTTCAATGTAATTATGGTCAACATCCTAATTTTTCACAACAAACATCCTCTTTAGCTACTGAAGATCCAGGAGTACATGAGTATGTAGATCAGATACAACTAACTGCACAAGCCAATTTGGACCAAGCAAAATTGGTTTACAAACGCAGTGCTTATACACATCGGAAAGTTAGCCCTGACTATTAAGTGGGGGAGCAAATATGGTTGTCTACACAGATCTCAATCTGAAAGGCCCTCGGAAATTTCAACCAAGGTACATAGGACCTTATCTGATCATCCAGAGAATCAATGATGTTGCTATGAAATTGGAGTTACCTCCTTCAGTACGGGTACACTCAGAGTTCCATGTGTCCTTATTGAAACCAGTGGCACCAGAAACCAAGCTCCCCAACAAACCACCTGCTATTATTGTCGATAACAAACCTGAGTTCGAAGTCAAAGCTACCTTGGACTCTATACAAATAAGTCATAGACTGCATTATTTGATCGATTGGAAGGGTTATGGCCCGGAGGATGGCACTTAGGAACCTGCATCTCAAGTACACACCCCTCGCCTGGTGCTTCTTTTTCATCATCGATACCCTGAAAAACCTAAGCCTGTGGGGAGAGACTTGGGAGGGGTGTACTGTTGGGTGCGCCATGTCTCTGGCGTCCCCAAGGAGCAGCCCATTTAAGGTGGTGGAGTGCATAGTCATTAAGGTTGCATGCTGCACCTTGTCATCTGCATTCCCCGCCCTGCACTTATCTGTTGGATGTGGCATTACGTGTACTCGCTGTTCCAGAACCTCTTTGTTGCTCTTGTAAATCTTTGCCACTTCTGTCTTCAAATTCCACGGCGTCGGGTCCATCCGGGTGGCGGCGGTTGTTCTTGGAATTTCTCTTTCGCCCTGCAAAGAACAGAGAAAAAGACATAGGTGGTCATTACAACATTGGCGGTAAAAGCCGCTTACCGCCATGCAGAAGACCGCCAACATACCGCTGCGGCCGCGGAATTCCGCCACAGCTATTATGACCCACATCTCGAAATCCGACAAAATTCAGACACCCACACAAGTCCGCCACACCAAAGGTCAGTGATAAACTGGCGAAAACAAAACCTCCACCGTCACGCCAACAGAAATACGCCCACACTATCACGACCCACTAATCCACGCGGCGGTCTTTCAACCGCGGTATTCCATTGGCGGTACACACCGCCGCGCTCAAACTACACACACATATACAAAACACAGCCACATTGGACAATTCAAAATACACACACCTGATACACATACACACACCACTCCCACACACCCATTAAAATATAAAACACACACCCACATCACCCACAAACCCCTACGACCAATATTACAGAGAGAAGGCCAGAGAGAGACACCACCATCCACAAACTAGCATCCACAGGCACACAACACCATCACCCACACAACTTCCACGCACAAAACACCACACACCACTACATATCACCACACTTATCACCACACACACCACCCCACACATCACCTACACCACCCCATGGCACGGCAAAGACACCCCAGGTTCTCGGAGGAGGAGCTCAGGGTCATGGTGGAGGAAATCGTCCGGGTAGAGCCATAGCTATTTGGAGCACAGGTGCAGCACACCTCAATTGCAAGGAAGAAGGAGCTATGGCGAAGAATAGTCGACAGGGTCAACGCAGTGGGACAACACCCAAGAAATCGGGACGACATCAGGAAGAGGTGGAACGACCTACGGGGGAAGGTGCGTTCTGTGGTCTCAAGACACCACCTGGCGGTTCAGCGGACTGGCGGCGGACCCTCACCTCCTCCCCCACAACTAACAACATGGGAGGAGCAGGTCTTGGCGTTTCTGCATCCTGAGGGCCTCGCAGGAGTCGGTGGAGGAATGGACTCTGGTAAGTCAAATCTTTACTACTATATCCCCCACCCTTCCTGCATGCCATCACAAACTCCTACCCGTACCCTCACCCTCATCACTCCACCACCTCAAATATACCCCACTATCACAAACCACCCATCCCAACACCAAGCCCTGCATGCAACCCCAACGAATGGACACCCATCACTAAAGCATGCCCACTGCACATACCCATACAACCCCCTAAACCATTATCACACAAGTCCCCACATAGGAATGCAAGCACTGGGGTACACCGGTCACCCACCCATTGCCCACCATGACACACGCAGATGCAATAATTAAGCTTTTACACCCCTGCAGGACCACTACCCAACGTCACCAGACAGGAGGGTCCAGACATCTCCACCCCACCCACAGAAGAGGCCCACAGTGATGACAGCAGCTCTGTCCAACTGGATCCAGATGACCAGCCCGGACCATCTTGGGCCTCAGGACAATCGGTCCCGACCTTCCACCCTCTGGTAACACCAGCACAGCACCCACCCAGCGGGCCCATACCTCCATCCCCAGGACAGGTCAATCAGCTGTGTGTCCACCACTGCAGGGAACCCAGGATAACCCACCACCCCAACAACAACAGGGACCTGGGGGCAGTGGCAGTGGGCACACAGTCCAGGGGACAGAGGCCCAGGAACACAGGGGAACTGGGAGGGCTGCTGTGCGACAGGGGGCAGACAGGCCAAGGGAACCCACTCTCCACGAGGCCCTCTCCTCCATCATGGGAGCATACCACCACTCCCAGGAGACGATGGCAACGGTCCTGGCCAAGTTTCAGGAGACCCAGCGCATGCAGGAGGAACAGTATTTGGGCTTCAGGGAGGAACTCAGAACCATCAGCTCCGCCCTGGGCACCATCGTAGGGGTGCTGAAGGAAATACTCAACACCAGGAGGGACACTGTGGCACTCCAAGGGGCCCCTGACACTAGCATGGACGATGAACTGCCCACCACCTCTGCCGGCGCTAGTGGACAGGAGGCACCGCCACAGGACCACCACACAAGCACCCCACCCCCTGCAGATGGAGAACCACCCCGCAAGCGGTCCCTGAGATCCAGGAACAAGACAGAGCACGATGCCAAGACCCCCGCCAATAAATGAGACCACCCTGATTGTCAACCCACTGTCCCACTTTGTCACCCTGTCCATATTGGAACTGCCCCAGCTCCACTTCCTATGCCCATATGGGCAATGCACCTATGAGACAAATAGACTGGACTCTGCCATGGACACTCCTCCGCCATCACCCCTCACCATTTATCTTCCCCCTCCAATATTTTGTATGTAAATAAACACACCTAAAGCACCAAAAGATCTGGAGTCTGTCTGTGATTTTGAAATAGTGTATTTGCAATTACAGTGACAACATTTCCAGGAAATAGTAATGTCAACATACCTCTGTCACACAGCTCTAGTCCATGAGGAATCTAAGCAGATGACACACGTTGGAACCCACACCTGTGAAACCGCAAGGGAAAGTGACAACTCAGTGACCATACACTGGGTGAAATCGACAGACAGGATAGAGGTAGAAGTTGAAAAGTACTTGTAGTAGGCAGGAATGTATTCTCACCTGTGTTTCACTGGAAATATTGCTAGATGACTGAGTCCCTGTTGTCAATGTCTTCTTCCTCTGCTTCCTCCTCATCACTGTCCACAGGCTCCACAGCTGCCACAACACTGCCATCTGCACCATCCTCCTGCAGAAAAGGCACCTGTCGTCGCAAAGCCAAATTATGAAGCATACAGCAGGCAACGATGATCTGACACACCTTCTTTGGTGAGTAGAATAGGGATCCACCTGTCATATGGAGGCACCTAAACCTGGCCTTTAGGAGGCCGAAGGTGCGTTCGATCACCCTCCTAGTCCGCCCGTGGGCCTCATTGTAGCGTTCCTCTGCCCTGGTCCTGGGATTCCTCACTGGGGTCAGTAGCCATGACAGGTTGGGGTAACCAGAGTCCCCTAATAGCCACACCCGGTGCCTCTGTAGTTGACCCATCACATAAGGGATGCTGCTATTCCGCATGATGTAGGCGTCATGCACTGAGCCAGGGAACATGGCATTCACATGGGAGATGTACTGGTCTGCCAAACATACCATCTGTACATTCATGGCATGATAACTCTTCCGGTTCCTGTACACCTGTTCACTCCTGTAGGGGTGGACCAAAGCCAACTGGGCCCCATCAATGGCACCTATGATGTTGGGGATATGTCCAAGGGCATAGAAGTCACCTTTCACTGTAGGCAAGTCTTCCACCTGAGGGAAAACGATGTAGCTCCGCATGTGTTTCAGCAGGGCAGACAACACTCTGGACAACACGTTGGAAAACATCGGCTGGGACATCCCTGATGCCATGGCCACAGTTGTCTGAAAAGACCCACTTGCAAGGAAATGGAGCACTGATAGCACCTGCACTTGAGGGGGGATTCCTGTGGGATGGCGGATTGCTGACATCAGGTCTGGCTCCAACTGGGTACACAGTTCCTGGATTGTGGCACGGTCAAACCTGTAGGTGATGATCAAATGTCTTTCCTCCATTGTCGACAGGTCCACCAGCGGTCGGTACACCGGAGGATTCCGCTATCTCCTCACATGTCCCAGAGGACGGTGCCTATGAAGGACAACAGCGAGCACAGAGTCAAACAACTCAGAGGTATGTACCCACAGTCTGCACAGAACACCAATCATACACAAAATCTGGCCTGTATGTGTGTTGAGAGTAGGCCTAGGTATGTGTGACGCAGTTGGTAATTAGGCCATGTGGGCCCCTGAAATGGCGTCTGCCTGACCTCTAAAGCGGGACAATGGGATGTGAGGTAACTGCGCTGGCGTTGTACACCGTCGCGGTAGGCGGTCGAAGACGGCGGCGCAATGCTGCATTGGTTAACATTGGACCCTATGGGTCCCAGGAGCCAATGACGATGTACGCCGGCGGTGATGGTACGCACCGCCGCGTACGTGACCGCCGCGGACGTGACCGCCATTTTCTAACTGTTTAATCACTCGATACTTGATCTTCGACAGGAGAGGACCTACACTGCAAGTGCTGCTGTGACCTCGGTCTGGAAGAGACAATGGCTCGTGCGTCTGGGGAAAGGGCCCCTGCCTTCACTGCAGAGGAGTTGGAGAAGCTCGTCGACGGGGTCCTCCCCCAGTACACGCTACTCTACGGTCCTCCAGACCAACAGGTAAGTACACAGGGAGCATGTTGTATGGGCTATGCCTGTGTGGAGAGGGCTGGTTGTAAGAAGGAAGGGGGCAGAGTTCTGCGTGCATGAAAGACGGTGAATGCATGTGCCACATGGCAAGGGTAGGGATGGGGGCCACTCACTTTGACGGTGCAGTTGGTAATGACTTCTCTTCTTCCCCTGTACATTTCATGTAGGTCAGCGCCCACCAGAAGAAGGATATTTGGCGTGCCATCCCCAAGGACGTCCGGACCCTGGGGGTCCTCCACAGACGGAGCACCCACTGCCGGAAGAGATGGGAGGACATTCGCCGCTGGAGCAAGAAGAAGGCGGATGCTCAGCTGGGGATGGCCTCCCGACGTGGGAGGGGTGCTCGTCGAACCATGACCCCCCTGATGTTCTGGATCCTGGCGGTGGCCTACCCTGAGTTGGATGGGCGCTTGAGGGCATCACAGCAGCCACAAGGGGGTGAGTACACTCTCATTCTGCTGACTTTGCGCGCAGTGAAGGTGTCTGGGTGGGGGAGGAGGTCTGTGGGTTCCCCTAGGCCAGGGCGAGTTCCGTAGGCTAGGCCCATTCGTAAGGCATGGCCCTGTGGCCCCCCACCCGACCTCTGTAGAGTGCCAAGTACAGCTATTCATGCCCCAGGGTCATCTATGTGTGCAGATGTCGTCCATAGCCTTGTAGGCCATTTCCCAGGAATTGCACTGTAGAGCCCAACTCCGCGACGTAGTGCAGGGGGCTGCTGTGTCTGTAGTGTCCGCCAACGGTAGCGGTAAGCCATGCACTCAACCTGTCTTTCTTCTGTTCCCCCCCCCTTTTTTGTCGGTCTCCCTGTTCTTGTGTGGATTAGCATCATCAGGCGGAGGTACAGTGGCACCGGAGCACGAGGGAGCTGCATCCCACATGGGCATGGAGGCCCACACTACGGACTCTGAATACACCAGTGGGACGGAGGGCGAGGGGAGCACCACGGCGGTCACAGAATCTGTAACCAGCGACACGGACTCGTCCTCCGATGGGAGCTCCCTTGTGGTGGCGGCAACATCTGTGCCCCCCACTTCAACAGGTACAGCCACCACCCCCCCTACCAGCACCGCCCTCCCAGCAGCCCCTCAGCCTTTGCCCCGTGCCCGCTCACCCAGGAGGGTGGGCATCACCTTCGCCCCAGGCACCTCAGCCCCTGCCCCTGTCACCTCTGCTGCCCTCAGTGAGGAGGCCATTGACCTCCTCAGGTCACTCACTGTTGGGCAGTCTACCATTTTGAATGCCATCCAGGGTGTAGAAAGGGAGTTGCAACACACAAATGCATTCCCAGAGGGCATTCATTCTGGTCAGGCTGCCCTTCATCAAACCCTTCAAACTCTAGCCTCAGCACTGATGGCAGCCATTGTCCTTGTGTCTAGCCTCCCCCTCCAACTTCCTCCACCCAGACCCAAGCCCCTGTACCTCTGCCTATCCCAAGCACACCATCAGACCAGCCTGCACACACCTCACCACACAAGGGAAGCTCAGGCAAACATAAGCACCACACAGCCCACAGGCACTCACGCAAGCATCACACACATGCAGACACACCAACATCCACTGCCTCCACTGTGTCCCCCTTCTCCTCGTCTCCCTCCTCCCTCCCAGTCTCGTCTACACTCACTCCTGCATGCACTACCACTACAGCCACTACGTCCTGCACCAGCACACCCACCACCACACCCCGCTCACGTGCACTCACCACCCCCACTACCATGCACACGTCCCCTGTGTCCTCTCCCAGTGTGTCTGTGACGCCCCCTCCGAAGATACACAAACGCAGGCACACACCCACCCAACAGCCACCCACCTCACGACAGCCTCCAGCGCATGCACCTGCACCCAAATCCACAAAAGTTACACCTCCTACAACCACCACCTCTTCCTCCACTCCCAAACCCCCTCCAGCTATCCGTCCCAGTGTGTCCAAACAACTTTTCCTGTCCCCCCTTAACCTATTTCCCACCACCCCCCCTCCAACTCATAGGTCCCGTACTAGCACCTCAGCCAAAAAATCTCCGGGACCAGTGGTGCCTGTTGTTACAGGTATGTGGAGTGCACTGGCCACCAGGCCAGCCAGTCTGTCACGGAGCCACAGCACAGCCAGTCCCCCCCCTGTGAAGCACCAGAAGTTGGACAATGCCTGGCGGGAGAGGGGGAAGACTCCAGCCAGCCAAGCCGCTCACAGGGGTCCCGGGGGGAGTGTGGACTCGGCTGTGACTCCTCCCAAGGTGGGGAAGGGGCAGAAGAAACCTGCAAAGTCAGTGAGGAGCAGCACAGCGGAGAAGACCGCCATCATCCCCGCTGGCCAGTAGGCCACCGCCAGCCCCATTGTCGCTGGCCAGGAGGCCACCACCAGCCCCATCGTCGCTGCCAAGGAGGGCACCGCAAGCCACAGCCCAGCTGCCCAGGAGGTCCCCACAAGCCACAGCCCAGGAGGGCCCCACAAGCCACAGCCCAGCTGCCCAGGAGGGCCCCACAAGCCACAGCCCAGCTGCCCAGGAGGGCCCCACAAGCCACAGCCCAGCTTCCCAGGAGGGCCCCGCAAGCCACAGCCCAGCTGCCCAGGAGGGTCCCGCAAGCCACAGCCCAGCTGCCAAGGAGGGCCCCAAAAGCCACAGCCCAGCTGCCCAGGAGGGCCCCGCAAGCCACAGCCCAGCTGACCCATGAAGGACCGCCAGCCACAGCCCAGCTGGGCAATGACGGACCGCCATGGCAAGCACCGCTGAACAGGGCAAGCACCGCTGAACATGGCAAAGACCGCCATGGTGAGCACCGCTGAACAGGGCAGGCACCGCTGAACAGGGCAAAGGCCGCCATGGCAAGCACCGCTGAACAGGGCAAGCACCG
Source organism: Pleurodeles waltl (assembly GCF_031143425.1). Taxonomy (NCBI): domain Eukaryota; kingdom Metazoa; phylum Chordata; class Amphibia; order Caudata; family Salamandridae; genus Pleurodeles; species Pleurodeles waltl. The sequence continues at coordinate 84,988,977 of NC_090444.1, forward strand.
CTGAACAGGGCAGAGACTGCCAACTCAAGCACCGCTGAACAGGGCAAAGACCGCCATGGCAAGCACCGCTAGCCCATTAGCGGCAGGGGAAGTGACGCAACTGGGACCGTCACGGGGTGAGTGCTGCACTCTGGGCATCAGTCCCCCTCCAGAACCAGTGGAGACATGCATCCACTCCGTCTGTCCTGCACAGGATGAAGCACTCTGGGCTCCAGTCCCCCTCCAGAACCAGTGGAGACATGCATCCACTACCTCTGTCCTTGACAGGATGAAGCATTCTGGGCACCAGTCCCCTTCCAGAACCAGTGGAGACTGTTATCCACTTGAGAGACTGTGGCTTTGCACTCCCCAGGATGGTACAGTGGGCAAACCACCCACTGTAGAGACTTGAGAGACTGTGGCTTTGCACTCCCCAGGATAAAGCAGTGGGCAAACCACCCACTGTAGAGACTTGTGAGACTGTGGATTTGCACACCCCAGGATTGATCAGTGGGCATGGTGCCCCCTCGTGGATCTGGCATCGTGCACTCATCCGGCTGAGGTGCCCCCCCTTCCCTTCCCCCTGAGGTGCCTGTTGTATTTCTATCTGATGCCCCTGCAGTGTTCTCTCCGTCATATTCGGGTATCTTGTGTGGGCCTCGCCCATGCATTTTGGGCCCAGTGGTCCACGGACTATGAATGATGCAAAACCTGGACTACTAATCGTGGTATATATTTTGTTTATAGTGTATATATATATATATGTATATTTTTGCTTACTGATTTTTTATATATTACAATAGTTACACGCATTTCCTTTTGTCTTTGCATTCTTCCGGGGGGTGTTGGGGGGTGTTACTGTAATGTTTGGATATGCATTGGTGTGTGTGTTGTAGTGGGTGAGGGTCGGGGTGGGGGTTGGGGTGTTGAGTGTGTGTGTCCCTGTTTTTTGCCTCCCCCCTCCTCTATGTCGTAGGTGCAGTGCCCACCATGACACACGCAGATGCAATAATTAAGCTTTTACACCCCTGAAGGACCACTACCCAACGTCACCAGACAGGAGGGTCCAGACATCTCCACCCCACCCACAGAAGAGGCCCACAGTGATGACAGCAGCTCTGTCCAACTGGATCCAGATGACCAGCCCGGACCATCTTGGGCCTCGGGACAATCGGTTCTCCTCGCACAGGCATAGGCCACCACAGACCTTCCACCCTCTGGTAACACCAGCACAGCACCCACCCAGCGGGCCCATACCTCCATCCCCAGGACAGGTCAATCAGCTGTGTGTCCACCACTACAGGGAACCCAGGATAACCCACCACCCCAACAACAACAGGGACCTGGGGGCAGTGGCAGTGGGCACACAGTCCAGGGGACAGAGGCCCAGGAACACAGGGGAACTGGGAGGGCTGCTGTGCGACAGGGGGCAGACAGGCCAAGGGAACCCACTCTCCACGAGGCCCTCTCCTCCATCATGGGAGCATACCACCACTCCCAGGAGACGATGGCAACGGTCCTGGCCAAGTTTCAGGAGACCCAGCGCATGCAGGAGGAACAGTATTTGGGCTTCAGGGAGGAACTCAGAACCATCAGCTCCGCCCTGGGCACCATCGTAGGGGTGCTGAAGGAAATACTCAACACCAGGAGGGACACTGTGGCACTCCAAGGGGCCCCTGACACTAGCATGGACGATGAACTGCCCACCACCTCCGCCGGCGCTAGTGGACAGGAGGCACCGCCACAGGACCACCACACCAGCACCCCACCCCCTGCAGATGGAGAACCACCCCGCAAGCGGTCCCTGAGATCCAGGAACAAGACAGAGCACGATGCCAAGACCCCCGCCAATAAATGAGACCACCCTGATTGTCAACCCACTGTCCCACTTTGTCACCCTGTCCATATTGGAACTGCCCCAGCTCCACTTCCTATGCCCATATGGGCAATGCACCTATGAGACAAATAGACTGGACTCTGCCATGGACACTCCTCCGCCATCACCCCTCACCATTTATCTTCCCCCTCCAATATTTTGTATGTAAATAAACACACCTAAAGCACCAAAAGATCTGGAGTCTGTCTGTGAGTTTGAAATAGTGTATTTGCAATTACAGTGACAACATTTCCAGGAAATAGTAATGTCAACATACCTCTGTCACACAGCTCTAGTCCATGAGGAATCTAAGCAGATGACACACGTTGGAATCCACACCTGTGAAACCGCAAGGGAAAGTGACAACTCAGTGACCATACACTGGGTGAAATCGACAGACAGGATAGAGGTAGAAGTTGAAAAGTACTTGTAGTAGGCAGGAATGTATTCTCACCTGTGTTTCACTGGAAATATTGCTAGATGACTGAGTCCCTGTTGTCAATGTCTTCTTCCTCTGCTTCCTCCTCATCACTGACCACAGGCTCCACAGCTGCCACAACACTGCCATCTGCACCATCCTCCTGCAGAAAAGGCACCTGTCGTCGCAAAGCCAAATTATGAAGCATACAGCAGGCAACGATGATCTGACACACCTTCTTTGGTGAGTAGAATAGGGATCCACCTGTCATATGGAGGCACCTAAACCTGGCCTTTAGGAGGCCGAAGGTGTGTTCGATCACCCTCCTAGTCCGCCCGTGGGCCTCATTGTAGCGTTCCTCTGCCCTGGTCCTGGGATTCCTCACTGGGGTCAGTAGCCATGACAGGTTGGGGTAACCAGAGTCCCCTAATAGCCACACCCGGTGCCTCTGTAGTTGACCCATCACATAAGGGATGCTGCTATTCCGCATGATGTAGGCGTCATGCACTGAGCCAGGGAACATGGCATTCACATGGGAGATGTACTGGTCTGCCAAACATACCATCTGTACATTCATGGCATGATAACTCTTCTGGTTCCTGTACACCTGTTCACTCCTGTGGGGGTGGACCAAAGCCACATGGGCCCCATCAATGGCACCTATGATGTTGGGGATATGTCCAAAGGCATAGAAGTCACCTTTCACTGTAGGCAAGTCTTCCACCTGAGGGAAAACGATGTAGCTCCGCATGTGTTTCAGCAGGGCAGACAACACTCTGGACAACACGTTGGAAAACATCGGCTGGGACATCCCTGATGCCATGGCCACAGTTGTCTGAAAAGACCCACTTGCAAGGAAATGGAGCACTGATAGCACCTGCACTAGAGGGGGGATTCCTATGGGATGGCGGATTGCTGACATCAGGTCTGGCTCCAACTGGGTACACAGTTCCTGGATTGTGGCACGGTCAAACCTGTAGGTGATGATCAAATGTCTTTCCTCCATTGTCGACAGGTCCACCAGCGGTCGGTACACCGGAGGATTCCGCCATCTCCTCACATGTCCCAGCGGACGGTGCCTATGAAGGACAACAGCGAGCACAGAGTCAAACAACTCAGAGGTATGTACCCACAGTCTGCACAGAACACCAATCATACACAAAATCTGGCCTGTATGTGTGTTGAGAGTAGGCCTAGGTATGTGTGACGCAGTTGGTAATTAGGCCATGTGGGCCCCTGAAATGGCGGCTGCCTGACCTCTAAAGCGGGACAATGGGATGTGAGGTAACTGCGCTGGTGTTGTACACCGTCGCGGTAGGCGGTCGAAGACGGCGGCGCAATGCTGCATTGGTTAACATTGGACCCTATGGGTCCCAGGAGCCAATGACGATGTACGCCGGCGGTGATGGTACGCACCGCCGCGTACGTGACCGCCGCGGACGTGACTGCCATTTTCTAACTGTTTAATCACTCGATACCTGATCTTCGACAGGAGAGGACCTACACTGCAAGTGCTGCTGTGACCTCGGTGTGGAAGAGACAATGGCTCGTGCGTCTGGGGATAGGGCCCCTGCCTTCACTGCAGAGGAGTTGGAGAAGCTCGTCGACGGGGTCCTCCCCCAGTACACGCTACTCTACGGTCCTCCAGACCAACAGGTAAGTACAAAGGGAGCATGTTGTATGGGCTATGCCTGTGTGGAGAGGGCTGGTTGTAAGAAGGAAGGGGGCAGAGTTCTGCGTGCATGAAAGACGGTGAATGCATGTGCCACATGGCAAGGGTAGGGATGGGGGCCACTCACTTTGACGGTGCAGTTGGTAATTACTTCTCTTCTTCCCCTGTACATTTCATGTAGGTCAGCGCCCACCAGAAGAAGGATATTTGGCGTGCCATCCCCAAGGACGTCCGGACCCTGGGGGTCCACCACAGACGGAGCACCCACTGCCGGAAGAGATGGGAGGACATTCGCCACTGGAGCAAGAAGAAGGCGGATGCTCAGCTGGGGATGGCCTCCCGACGTGGGAGGGGTGCTCGTCGAACCATGACCCCCCTGATGTTCTGGATCCTGGCGGTGGCCTACCCTGAGTTGGATGGGCGCTTGAGGGCATCACAGCAGCCACAAGGGGGTGAGTACACTCTCATTCTGCTGACTTTGCGCGCAGTGAAGGTGTCTGGGTGGGGGAGGAGGTCTGTGGGTTCCCCTAGGCCAGGGCGAGTTCCGTAGGCTAGGCCCATTCGTAAGGCATGGCCCTGTGGCCCCCCACCCCACCTCTGTAGAGTGCCAAGTACAGCTATTCATGCCCCAGGGTCATCTATGTGTGCAGATGTCGTCCATAGCCTTGTAGGCCATTTCCCAGGAATTGCACTGTAGAGCCCAACTCCGCGACGTAGTGCAGGGGGCTGCTGTGTCTGTAGTGTCCGCCAACGGTAGCGGTAAGCCATGCACTCAACCTGTCTTTCTTCTGTTCCCCCCCCCTTTTTTGTCGGTCTCCCTGTTCTTGTGTGGATTAGCATCATCAGGCGGAGGTACAGTGGCACCGGAGCACGAGGGAGCTGCATCCCACATGGGCATGGAGGCCCACACTACGGACTCTGAATACACCAGTGGGACGGAGGGCGAGGGGAGCACCACGGCGGTCACAGGATCTGTAACCAGCGACACGGACTCGTCCTCCGATGGGAGCTCCCTTGTGGTGGCGGCAACATCTGTGCCCCCCACTTCAACAGGTACAGCCACCACCCCCCCTACCAGCACCGCCCTCCCAGCAGCCCCTCAGCCTTCGCCCCGTGCCCGCTCACCCAGGAGGGTGGGCATCACCTTCGCCCCAGGCACCTCAGCCCCTGCCCCTGTCACCTCTGCTGCCCTCAGTGAGGAGGCCATTGACCTCCTCAGGTCACTCATTGTTGGGCAGTCTACCATTTTGAATGCCATCCAGGGTGTAGAAAGGGAGTTGCAACACACAAATGCATTCCCAGAGGGCATTCATTCTGGTCAGGCTGCCCTTCATCAAACCCTTCAAACTCTAGCCTCAGCACTGATGGCAGCCATTGTCCCTGTGTCTAGCCTCCCCCTCCAACTTCCTCCACCCAGACCCAAGCCCCTGTACCTCTGCCTATCCCAAGCACACCATCAGACCAGCCTGCACACACCTCACCACACAAGGGAAGCTCAGGCAAACATAAGCACCACACAGCCCACAGGCACTCACGCAAGCATCACACACATGCAGACACACCAACATCCACTGCCTCCACTGTGTCCCCCTTCTCCTCGTCTCCCTCCTCCCTCCCAGTCTCGTCTACACTCACTCCTGCATGCACTACCACTACAGCCACTACGTCCCGCACCAGCACACCCACCACCACACCCCGCTCACGTGCACTCACCACCCCCACTACCATGCACACGTCCCCTGTGTCCTCTCCCAGTGTGTCTGTGACGCCCCCTCCGAAGATACACAAACGCAGGCACACACCCACCCAACAGCCATCCACCTCACGACAGCCTCCAGCGCATGCACCTGCACCTGCACCCAAATCCACAAAAGTTACACCTCCTACAACCACCACCTCTTCCTCCACTCCCAAACCCCCTCCAGCTATCCGTCCCAGTGTGTCCAAACAACTTTTCCTGTCCCCCCTTAACCTATTTCCCACCACCCCCCCTCCAACTCATAGGTCCCGTACTAGCACCTCAGCCAAAAAATCTCCGGGACCAGTGGTGCCTGTTGTTACAGGTATGTGGAGTGCACTGGCCACCAGGCCAGCCAGTCTGTCACAGAGCTACAGCACAGCCAGTCCCCCCCGTGAAGCACCAGAAGTTGGACAATGCCCGGCGGGAGAGGGGGAAGACTCCAGCCAGCCAAGCCGCTCACAGGGGTCCCGGGGGGAGTGTGGACTCGGCTGTGACTCCTCCCAAGGTGGGGAAGGGGCAGAAGAAACCTGCAAAGTCAGTGAGGAGCAGCACAGCGGAGAAGACCGCCATCATCCCCGCTGGCCAGGAGGCCACCGCCAGCCCCATTGTCGCTGGCCAGGAGGCCACCACCAGCCCCATCGTCGCTGCCAAGGAGGGCACCGCAAGCCACAGCCCAGCTGCCCAGGAGGTCCCCACAAGCCACAGCCCAGGAGGGCCCCACAAGCCACAGCCCAGCTGCCCAGGAGGGCCCCACAAGCCACAGCCCAGCTGCCCAGGAGGGCCCCACAAGCCACAGCCCAGCTGCCCAGGAGGGCCCCACAAGCCACAGCCCAGCTTCCCAGGAGGGCCCCGCAAGCCACAGCCCAGCTGCCAAGGAGGGCCCCAAAAGCCACAGCCCAGCTGCCCAGGAGGGCCCCGCAAGCCACAGCCCAGCTGACCCATGAAGGACCGCCAGCCACAGCCCAGCTGGGCAATGACGGACCGCCATGGCAAGCACCGCTGAACAGGGCAAGCACCGCTGAACAGGGCAAAGACCGCCATGGCAAGCACCGCTGAACAGGGCAGGCACCGCTGAACAGGGCAAAGGCCGCCATGGCAAGCACCGCTGAACAGGGCAAGCACCGCTGAACAGGGCAGAGACTGCCAACTCAAGCACCGCTGAACAGGGCTAAGACCGCCATGGCAAGCACCTCTAGCCCATTAGCGGCAGGGGCAGTGACGTAACTGGGACCGTCACGGGGTGAGTGCTGCACTCTGGGCATCAGTCCCCCTCCAGAACCAGTGGAGACATGCATCCACTCCGTCTGTCCTGCACAGGATGAAGCACTCTGGGCACCAGTCCCCCTCCAGAACCAGTGGAGACATGCATCCACTACCTCTGTCCTTGACAGGATGAAGCACTCTGGGCACCATGCCCCCTCCAGAACCAGTGGAGACTGTTATCCACTTGAGAGACTGTGGCTTTGCACTCCCCAGGATTGAACAGTGGGCAACCCACCCACTGTAGAGACTTGAGAGACTGTGGCTTTGCACTCCCCAGGATTGAACAGTGGGCAAACCACCCACTGTAGAGACTTGAGAGACTGTGGCTTTGCACTCCCCAGGATTGAACAGTGGGCAACCCACCCACTGTATAGACTTGAGAGACTGTGGCTTTGCACACCCCAGGATTGATCAGTGGGCATGGTGCCCCCTCGTGGATCTGGCATCGTGCACTCATCCGGCTGAGGTGCCCCCTCTTCCCTTCCCCCTGAGGTGCCTGTTGTATTTCTATCTGATGCCCCTGCAGTGTTCTCTCCGTCATATTCGGGTATCTTGTGTGGGCCTCGCCCATGCATTTTGGGCCCAGTGGTCCACGGACTATGAATGATGCAAAACCTGGACTACTAATCGTGGTATATATTTTGTTTATAGTGTATATATATATATATATGTATATTTTTGCTTACTGATTTTTGATATATTACAATAGTTACACTCATTTCCTTTTGTCTTTGCATTCTTCCGGGGGGTGTTGGGGGGTGTTACTGTAATGTTTGGATATGCATTGGTGTGTGTGTTGTAGTGGGTGAGGGTCGGGTGGGGGTTGGGGTGTTGAGTGTGTGTGTCCCTGTTTTTTGCCTCCCCCCTCCTCTATGTCGTAGGTGCAGTACTCACCGTGGTCTTCGCCGCCGGCGTTGGTGCTCCTCGTAGAAGAGCAGGAAGACTAGCACTGGGAGAATATGAAGTTCCGGCTCCATGCTGTCCTCCTTCCTCGTGGAGTGTGCAGAGGTGAGCGTTTTTCATTCGAAATTCCTGTTTCCGCCGTGTTTTTATCCACAGTGAATCCGCCCCGGAAAAGGTGGCGGATTGGCCTGTCATAATAATGTGGGCGGTACATTGTCTCCCTCCTGTCTGTTGGCGGTGACCGCTGCGCTGTTTGTCTGTACCGCCGTGGCGGTCGGAGTGTTAAAGTGGCTGTATTTGTTGGCGGTTTCCGCCACGGTCGTAATTGCAAAATTTTTACCGCCGGCCTGTTGGCGGTCTTACCGCCGCTTTAACACCGTCCGCCAGGGTTGTAATGACCCCCATAGTCATTAACAGCCTTTTCATCAGAGGGTAAAGTGCTGCTGCGCCATATGTGAACTTTTATACTTATATGAAAAGGACAGTAGAGACTTTTGCTCATTCTTCAGGATTCTTTTCATAATTTCAGCATAAGCAAAAAATATGCAATTTCTGCAGTAGACTCTGATGTGTATCTTTATTGATTCTATTAAGTGTTTTCTATGTTGTGGACTTATAAAGGACATTTAAGGACCTCTAGTTAATCTGACGGGTTCTACTATATGTGTGAACTATATAGGAGTACAGAAAGTGTTTTAAGTGGCATATTCATTATCTTTGAAGTTATTTGTGTTCATGGTGAAATCCTAAGTATCAGAATTATACAAAGGGTATGAAGTAATAATCCTGAAGAAGTATATTCTGATAGCCAAAGTTAATCAAGTATGTGTCAAACAGTGTTTATGATATATGCCAGGAATATAGTAGAAGTGTTCCTTAAGTTACTGCAGTTTGGTTGGATCCTTCCAGCTGAACATATTAGGTATGTGTAATTAATTATCCTTACATACATAAATTATTGACTTCTTGGTCAGCCGCTGTATTTGCCTTAGGAGTTTCTCTTCTAGATTCAGGGATCAGAGCCTGCATGTACTCTCTACATATGAGAAGAAGGGTATAAGGTAAATCAATTATATATGTATGCCAGTATAATCTCTACTATGAATACATAGGCCATACTGATGTCAGTATTTATTTTATAGATGCTGATAAGGAGACAGACAGACAATTCCGAAGTAGCCAGTGGCATCCTGGGATCACCAGGATTCATCCCTTCATCCCAGGGAGCCACGCCGGCTTCTTAATTCTTGGAGCAGGTTTAGCTATTTTGGAGAAAGGGTATTATCGTCATGTCCATTTCACCCCAGTAAACAGGTAGGAGCCTGACAGTGGCCAAGCAAAGAAGAAGAAGGATCTTTGCTGCTACGTTGGCACATTAGAAGGAGACAAGCACCACCACAAAAAGAAGGAGCATCCACAAGCAGGTATGGAGCCCCCATCTGCTATCACTCATTCACAATCCACGAGACTCCATACTGATGGCGGGGAGACCAGCGAGGTGGGTGGTCCTTCTAGATACCACATGCCAGTGTAAGGAAAGCTATAAGATGCCTCCTGGCCACCTTCTTTGATGTCCCAAGAGAAGAGGCCTCCATCACCAAGGACTGAAGTGACCTCTATCAACCAAGAGGCCTCTACAGCAATAGAGCTTCCAGATGCACCCCCTCCTCCTACTGCAAGTGCCAGCCAAGGAGATCGTCATCCAGGGGCGAGATTCATGCCTGGCACCTCTGAGGTCCCACGTGGTGTCCTCCATCCAAGCCCTGAGTAGGTCACCATGGCCGTTTTACAGCAGCTCATGAAGGACCTTTAAGAGACAATGGGTGCGGTTAGGGGAAACCGAGCGGCACAGACTAAGCAGCAATAAGAGCTCCGCTGCCTCTCCAGCTGCAGCCATGTCCATTCCTTCTGTCTCCTACGCTCACCTCCTGGCCACCAGCATGTGCTCCCTCTCTGGTCCCTAAACCTTCCATATTGAATCCTGAGTCTCATGTGCTGTCAACGGTCACCCCCATTCCCAAAACCCTCAGCTCTAGGAGGGGCTGGAGGGGATCCTGGTTTCTGAAGAGGAAGATGACCCAGAAATGTGTCCTTCAACCCAGGGTAACATTTCTGACAAGCCACCTGGGGTGGGGGAATGGACTTTAATTTTAGTTATGATTTTGGACATTTGCACTGCGATGGAACATTCAAGTGAGGCTTGCATCTGCTGGGGAGCCGCTGGTGGTGGCTACAGGCTGAATGGTGAGTTGAGGACAGTCCTGCACAGTAGTAGTTAAGAAAACAACAGATGACACTTAAGCATAGACAAATCATACATTAAATTATTATGCAATATTGGTTGTTGATTGAGATGCAGCCAAAGAAATGAAATATTCAAATGTCTTACCTGCTGTTGCCATGGATGCTTCCATTGTGGGTGAACCCCTTGATATCAGCTGCTGAACATGTATCCTGGAACAAGCTGGTGAGAAATGTAAATTAAAGAAAATAATTTGGTGACAGCGGGAAGGGCGGATAAAAGTGAAAGTTGACACAAATGTTTTCAAGAAACAATAAATAAAACATACATATGACATTTTAAAATCAGAGGGCATATGTGTTAAAGACATGATAAAGGGTGAAAATGATTTTACATTGACTCTTGATCAAAGTACATGTGCAGATGTCACAGACATCGTCCCGCCCACCTTCTTCCCCGAAGAGAAATGTATCTGTCAGGATGAGTAAAGGTCAGCCTGACAGACACTCTTCAACCTCTACATGGAGCTGTTTGGGTGTCCACTCACATAAAAGCTTCAGGATTCCCCAATTAGCAGATGGTTTGCAACTCCAATTGAAAGTCTCTGCTTCAGACGTCCAAAGCCTCAAACAATGCCTGCACGTCAAACAGATCACGATGTCCAGAAAATACCTGAAGCTAGACCCAACCACGACAGAGTTCCTGTTGCTTGCCATGAACAAACAAGAAACAGTACAAACCTGGCTCAATCACATGAACCCTGATGGATTCAAACCGCACCTTTGATTGAGTGCCAAGTCACTTGGATTCGCCCTGCATATCAAACTCACCCTAAAGGAACACTTTGCCAAATAAAAAAGGGCTGGTATCAGGTCTCTCTTCAAAAGAATGTGAAACTTTTGTCCAGAAAGCAACTTCAGAATTGATGTTCAAGACCACGTACTGTTCCATATGTATGGTAGTAATGCCTTGCTCCGTGGTCTACCAGACTCTGCAATGGTACCCCTTCAGGATACCCTACCCTCTGCAGCAGATCTCATCCAGGGCCTGAAGAAATGTGATCACATTATCTCCCATCCTGATGAAACTCCATTGGCTTCCTCTGCACATCTACACCATATCAAAAACCAGATGCATCATTCACAAAACCATTACAACCGGACCCATGCTGATCTTGCTGACAAGCTCACCAACCCTTGTGGTCACACCCGCAGTCAGACCACCATCAGACTGCAGACTAAGAAGTGTAAAAACTGAAAAACAGGGCAGCAGGCCTTTTCCATCTATGCACCAGGGATCTGGAACAACATCCATGTATTCATCAGGACTGCCCAATGCTGCTCCAGTTTAGGAAAGAGATGAAGACGCGTCTACAGTCCACAAACAATCCACAAACCAGCTCCCTCTCCTATGACTTGTTGACTTTGCTTGTCTTTGACCCGGTACAGTGCCCTGCAGCCTATTGGCTAGATTAAGTCACAGAAGTACTACATACAGAAAATAATTCTATAAAGCAACTAATGTCCCTTGCATGACAGTTAGTGCATGGTCTAGGCAGATGCTGATATCTGTGTAGAGTAATGACCTAATTTTGCTAAATTATAATGTTGTGGGACTGAAAATCTTAGCAAAATATTGTAAAGCAAATCCTGTAAGCGTGACTATAGATAAAAACAACATATTGATCTTTGATAAAAGTTCCTTTTACATGGGTTTTAAATAATAATGTAATATGGGAGGGAAACTCTTGCAGGTATTTAGGCTTGCTTTTTACCATGAATTTAAAGTAGGGTGATCATCTCAAATCTCAGTGAACCCCTCTTGTCTGGAGCCTTAGAAATATGAAATCACATTGATGAGGCCTACTTTCTAGCTTCCATTTTGAAAGCGACGGAGCCAAAAACATCCTATGGCACTTTATGGCTCAGAAGTACTGTATGTAGATTTCTGAGTGGTATAGGAACATGTAGAGAGCTCTTGCCTAAAATGAATTGTAAACATGCCAAGGGCACAATGATATGGGAAATTAGCTGCAACACAATTATGTTTTCTTTGGTTGAACTGGTTGGTATTCGTAAGTTACGCTTCAGTAACAAATTAACTTTACGTGAAAATGTGAATAAAAAATTGTAACTCTGCTGGAAAGAGGCCCAAAGCAGCGAGCGAAACTGGATAACAGAACTTGGTAACCACTGGAATAATCCCGAGGGGAAATACCAAATCCAGGAAATCTTCATCTGCTAAACCTGCCTTCAAAAATGTGGCAATCTATCTATCTATCAATCTATATATATATATATATATATATATACACATATATATCTATATTTATATATATCAGACAAGATCACGAATACTTAGTAGAAAAACCTTCCATCGCCTTAGCTTTAAGATATTTAGGACATTAAAATATTTTCCCTTACATACATAGAGTATCAGACTTGAACATACTATTTGAGGTGTAAAAGTTAGATTGGGGGTTCGATCCAAAATTCGCTATCCTAATCTTTGTCTATAAGTGCAAGCAAGAGAAGGGGTCTGTAACTGTGTATTTAGATTCAAGTGCTCCAATTCCATATGCTAATTGACTGCCCTGTATTTCTGTATGTTCTAAGACGTCAATCTGGTATAGATCTTTTAGCTAATATGTATTTATCAGAGTTGTAATTGATTTAGCTCCTTTCTTAAGAGGTCAACCTTTGTAATTGTGTTTTTTTTAAATAAATATCTCATTAAACGTTGTTTCTTATAAGTGTATAGCATCACAACCTAGGTAGAACATTTCAAGCCTTTATTTCCTCAATGAGATGAGTAATTTACATTTTTACAAATGAAACGGAACGGGGTATCGTTAACTGAAGTGAGTACTATGTGAATAGCGGCCTCACACGATGGCGAGCTAGTGGGACTCTGGGAGAAAAAGCAGATAGTTCGTGTATTGAACTACAATGCCAAGAATCCACTTATTTGTGTGGTGTTACAAATAAAACGACCCCTCCCCCCAAAACCTTTCTCTCGAACCCCAACAATGGCCCCTGTCCTCCACCTGGTAAGCCTCTGAAAGGCACATAATAAAATTTCGAAATTAAACAAAACCCGCTTTATTTCTCCCGCCAGAGGGCGCTCCAGGTGCATAAAACGTTCTGCGTTAAGAAACGCTTTTCGTGCGCAAATTCCCCTGGACGGCTCCATTCACAAAACGCTCAGAGAGAATCCGGTCCCCGACCCCCGTCCAATGATTTTATTCTCAAAGTCGGAACGTGATCTGATTGGTTGCTCGGAAATAAACAGAATGATTGTCGCTTCCATGTAATCTATCCACCACCAGGTAAGACATATTTTTGAACAATAAACTTTTTTTGTACACTTAACTAATTTCTAAAAAGTTAAAACAAATCTAAATTAAATTAAACACGTTACAACAAATTACATTTGTGCTTGAAACATAGATAAATCTTGGGAATACTTGTGGTATCATTTCCACACTAGCTCACCTAATAAGACGATTCGATTTTGCGGCCTGATCTTTGCAAATATTGAAAGTAAAATATTTTGTGGCATCAAATTAATTCGTTGTATTGTCATCCATTACAGTTCAAGCAGCACATGTAGCTTCCTCAGTCAAATCCCAGACTCTACGAGTTCTACTTATTTGACGAAGGCAAACGGGGCCGCTGGCGCCCCCTACAGGCAAAGTCAGTTCAACATGAAGGCCAACGGAGGCAGCTGCCTCATAGCGTCTCCACAAGGTGCACATCTTGCTAATTACCTGTGCTGAGTACTTTTTTCAGAGTATGAACCATGGTGGACTAATGAGATGTTTCTGAATGAGTTACCTTCTTTTATGCCAGTGCTTAATTTGAGCCGGTGGTCTCCGGTGCGAGGCACCGGCACTTATTTTTCTGCCGCAAGGATTTACTGCGAGCAAAAGACACATATGGGAAAGGCGGGGAAGAGAAAAACGAATAAGTGTAACAAAGGGAGAAAGCAGAAAGCTGTAAGAGTGAGCTGAAGGGGCAGGGAGAGGCTGTAAATGAATTAAAGAGTCCTCAAATGGCTTTAGGATTATGCTGCCTCAGTATTCTGCGCTCGCACATTTAATTGTAGGAACCGCGTAAGAGGAGAGCTTTGGGCACCGGCACGTTTTTATTTACAAATTAAGCACTGGTTTATGCTCTAAATAGGAGGGGTGTGTGAAACATTTTTTTTTTATAATCCACGGTAAGAGGATGCAGAACTGTCTGGCAACTGCATTCCCCAGATCAAAACACTATTCAGAATACAGGGGGAATGCCTTGCTGCACAAGTATTCCCTGTTCTGCACAGCAAGGAATACATGGAAAGAGGAATACTTGTGGGGGCTACAACGCTGTCAGAGACCAATCACCTTCAAGTTAACTGCATTAAGTTAATTACACCGCCCGGCCCTTGAAAGCAGGCTGCGACGTAGGGAGCCTGTGTCTGGCTCCTGCCAGTGATGGGCTATGGGCTTAGTTTCACCATGCCTGCAGAGAAACCATAACCCCACCCCGGAAGTGGACAAAAATGTTACATTTCAGAATTTGGCCAGGAATTCTGCCACCCCTGATCCTAACCGAGAACTGCTTAGGAAGGTTAGACTCTGTCCTGAAATCGACTATGGCCGCCATGTTGGCTGCCACGCCCCTCTGCCCAGCAAAGGGTAACTGAGCGACCAAGCCAGCACCTGGTTACAAAGGCCCCGATCAGGGTTGGCTCGATGAACTGCAGTATAAGTGGTGCGCCTTGTTATAACACACGTCCCTTTTACAAGCGGTGTGATGGGCCTTGCAGCCCCACGTACGTTTTCAGATGGGGCAAACTGCCCGATAGAAACAGGACATGATGATTTTGGGGGTGTGAGCAAACACCTGCAGGGTGTACCCCGTTTCTAGGGCAGTAGCTGTTGGTGCTATTTTGCGCCTCAGATATATTCTGATCCCAGCCATTGGGGTGCAGTCAGTGCTTCACCCGTTTCCAGGCGGACCGAAATCAGGGCCTAGTAATTCTGACCCATTAGGTTGATAAGAGACCTCACCAGGCAACGGGTCGCCGTACAGTCTACACCAGAAGGCCAATGTGTGCATGCACATATACATATAAACGTGTCAGCTATAAGCATGAAAACTGTGCCCGTCCGGGGACATTTCCACCCCCAACCAAGAGACCCAGACTCCTGGCTGCAACAAAGCATGCAGGATGGTTTCACCTAACTCAGCAAATCTGAGGCTGAAACAAAATAGGATTCTGTACCCAAGTAAGACGTGTGTTTGGTATTTTTACTCCTTGGCGCATTTGTATACTATGACAATGCGATGTCCTTTTATGGACTATCGGCCTTAAGTACGAAAGGAAATTGCATTTCTTAACGTGCCGAATCACAATTTTGGTCTGTTATGAAATGCTAAATTGCCTTTCAGTATGTACACAAGCAGATAGGGAATCGCAAAATGCAATTTCTACCCAGTAGAAATCACATTTTGAGATTCCCTAAATACGAAATCATAAATAGAAATTTCCTATTTGCGATTTCCTAAGCACATGTACAAAGCATTTCCTAAATGTGAAATGGGCATTTACCAAATGGTATTACCATCCACTCCAAGGGCCTGATATACAAGGAAATTTTGAGGTCGCAATAGGAGAATTTCGTCATTTACTGCAAATTGGCCTTGTACAATGTACCATCCCTTTTTTGCGAGTCAGTACCTGTTACAAACTCACAAAATAGGAACTGCGACTCGCAATTAGGAAGGGGCGTTCCAAGGGTGTTCCTTCCTACTTGCGACTCGCAGGCCCATGCATGATTGTTTTGTGACTGTTAATGCCCTCTCAAAACAACCATAGTTACCACCAATTTCAAATTGGTGGTAATCCATTCACAAAGGGGAAGGGGTCCTCATGGGATCCTACCCCTTTGTCATTGGGGCGCCAGAATTTCTTCAGAGTAGGAGTGGTCCCAGGGACAACTGCCTACTCTGAAAAAATGAAAAGGAAACTTTTCATTTTCTTTTTTGAAATGCAGCCCGCTGTCCTTAAGGGAAAACGGGCTGCAGAAAAAAAAAAAGACTTCTTTATTGAAAAAGCAATCACAGATATGGTGGTCTGCTGACCCGAACAAGCCACCGTCCCTGTGAGTGTGGCCATTCCCAAATGGGGTGCAATGTGAGACTTGCCTCATGGATATTAATTAGGCAGGTCCTTTGTGACCCACTTGGGAATCGTTAACGCTGTCTGAGACCCTATTGTACATTACAGATTGCGAATTGTAATTTGCGACTCACAAAAAAAGGCAAGTTGCAATCTGTAATGGTCATACATTGGGCCCCAAGTCTATGGTAACCATCTGCAATTTATAAAAATGCACCCAAAATGCATTGTTTTAAAGTGTCATGCAGCACGCACACGCCCCTAGGGCATTTATGCGCTTTAAATGTGCACCACTTTTTTGAGGGTGCATCAGGGAGGGGTGGGGAACACAGACCCATAGGCACCCTCGGTTTTGCATTTCCTAATTTACGATTTCCTATTAGGAAATCGCAAATTTGGAAATTCAAAACAATTCGTAGCTTTGTGCCTTAGGCATTTCCTAAATAGAGATTTCCTAAAAGCGATTCCTACTCTGTATTTTAGGAAATTGCTATTTTTGTACATTCCATTTTGCATTTCCCAAGTAGCGATTTCGTAGGATTAGCTATTTGGGAAACGCTAAAATTGAATTTCGTACATCTGGCCCTATATCTTCAACAATGTGTGGATGAGATCTAACAAAATCTATAGGAATTAGTGAGCATGATTCTTGTATGTCGCGATGACGTTTTATTGTAATGTATCTCCCCTAATATTATTATGGATTATACTGAATTTATTTAAAAGTAAATATGGTTTATGAGAGTTTGTCTTTAAGGAGAAAAAATTATGTAGTTTTGATAATAAAAATATGCTGAGACTATGGGCATGTAAACTAGATTTAGATTAATAAATTGGATACTTAGTAGCCCTAGGAGAAGCTTTAAAGTTTTGGTATGTTATTTTTATTTCTTTCGTCATTTGTCTTTGCTAGTGTCTATTATTATTGGGGTCAATCTAATTCCTATACTTTATGGTAGATTATGGAATCGTAAATCTCCATTTTCATAATTTCTTTTGAGTGTGTACTGCTCCGAAATGGGGTCAGCATCTAAGATTCTCCGCAAGAGTTTTCTGGCATGTTTGTTGTTCTTCAAACACCTTTTTTCAGCGTTTGTTGCTCAATAGGAGAGGTCTGAAATACCTGACCAATTTTCCTTTCTCTGCAGTCATAGTTATAGCCACATTCTGTGAGGCTATGGAATCTAACTGAATCTTCTCCCACAAAAATTGGGGCACACATCAAAGGAAGAAGTTGACTCTGTGGCCATAAAGTGAACTTAGAGACTGGGCCTATGGAGGGCACTGGTGGACACTGATCCCCTAGATGTGATGAAACTATCCAGAGATCCCCAAAAGAAGGAAGCGGATAAAACTAGCACCCCTTGTTTTCTGGAATGATGTTCTGATCTTGCTACAATAGTCGGCTTAAGCTGCTTTTTTGAAAAGAAAGAACTATGGCCCGTTACTGAGGTCTGGACAGCATGTCCCAGAAAAACTTGAGATTCCTCTGAACCTTCCCTCATGGACTTCAGTTCCACACTGGACAGATGAGTTCCCACATGACTAGGTCCGAGAAGAACTGAAAGCCATAGATGTTCCCATGGAAGATGACGTGGGGTAGATATATGATTCAGGATGCCATCAGTGGGGCAGAGGCATCATTTGCAAGTTAAGGCTACTTGGATATCAGTGATACCCCATGTACACCTTGACGTGTTGTGCAATGTTGTGAAGGAGATTATCTGTGGCAGGCTTGTATCTGTGGCATCGCGGGCCAGAAGGGGAAAGGGGATAATATAGGAACACCTTCAGCTGAACTGAAAAGAGCAGAAGACATTGACAGGTTGAAGGAGGGAGTAGAGCATCCTAGCCAAAATCAAGGGGCAAATGCATGTTCTTTTAGTGAGATGGACCGAGAGGGCCATCCTGTTGATGAAACAAAAGGCCAAATTCACAAAGCGACTTACGTGTAGTAAAGATATCACTTACCGCAGAATTTCTGCTTTACGTACTGAAGAGAGTGCACCATGCGGAGATTCCGCCCAGAGTGCGGGGATTTTGCCACAAGTGCAGACGCCGCACTCATTACTTTACTACACTTAAGTCTTTCTGTGAATTGGGCCCAAAAAGTTTATTAAATGGGTGTGGGGTGGAAGGCAACAGGCTGTTGGCTAACAGACTGACAACCAACATTGACAAACTCACAATCCAAGGTCTGAGGGATCCCCGCAAGTTATCTGATGCACAATAAATGAAAGGCTGAGTTATTATTTTGCTTCTACGCTGCCCTTTTTTTAAATACTGGTAAAAATGGTGAGGCTAAAAAAAAAAAAAGATTGGCCATCTATGGCTCAAATAATACTTCTAAAGATGTTTGAGGCACAGGAGGAAGCCCCACAGAAGACACTCAGGCTTTAGTGATTAAAAGTCTGACATCTAATGTAAACACCCGGCCCGAAAGCTTTACAATGGAAATCTATAAAGTGGATTGTTCCACATGTGCCACATTATTAGCAAGACTCTTTCAGTACTTAAGGAATCAGTCTCTGCGACCTCAATCCATAATAGGGATAACGGTGCTTATCCCTAAACCTGAGAAGGATGCCCGAGTGACTCTTATAGGCCAATTTATCTTTAAACATTGATGCTAAAATCTCCTTTTGAGTGCTTGCAGACACCCAGCCTCTGCCCCACCTCACTGGCTGAGCTTCTGAGGATCCCACTCTTCAAAACTGTATGTTGGGTATCAGGGATGAGAAGGGCTTAACTTGAGCTCAGTATTGGAAATACGTTTTCGGTGGAAGGCAAATGTCTCTTGCAAGGCCTGTCGGTTCAGCAGTGCATCACCCATTCTGCGCAAGCTTTACCTTGCTGACTGTTCCTAACTGGGTGTGAGCACATCAACACGAAACCGCTCTGAACTTTTAGCCTCAATATAATTTATCAGTCTTGCAAGCATAGTATTTGACAACTTGATATACAGATTGCCCTTCCCCACTTGTATTCTCTAATAAGGGAGGAATATGATATGTTTTGTTCACAAGTATTGAAATAAAGAAAACAGAATAGGCCCTGCTCCTGGTTGGGATACATCAAGTTTCCCATATCATGGAACTTAGGGATGCCTTGTCACATAGGGTTCTTCTCAAATCTCTTTCCACGGCTCGTTGCATTATTCACAGCACTTCTCCTGCCTTTGTGCCACTAATGATGTATTCCAATGTTCCTGCATCCTTTCAATCTCGAGCTATCACTCACACTCAAATGCCAATGTTCGGGGTCCATCTAGAACAGCAGCTCCAGGCGTTACTTGGGGCCACAAAGCATCACCTAGTGAATGAGCGGTCATACAAAACTTTATAAACACAGCAGTCAGGCTCAGACATCTCCTCCCCACATTGGTTCAAGGGGCCCTAGTGAGCTTTGTCAAGGGATGCACACATCTGACAACATAGTCTTATTTCCTCTGTTATTTAACTCTCATCCTCGCATCTCTCTCACTGCCTCATCTCAATGCCATCCCTCTCTATTATCACCTAACTTCTGAACTTACCTCATCGTTTGTCTGCTACCTCACAATTCTACCTCACCTTTTGGTACCTTTTTTCGCTCTACTCTACCTTTCCTACTCACTCGTCTCACTACCTCGATTTCTCTCCCTATACCTTTTATTCTATCATTACCTCTCTCTCACACGTTTCTGTAGCGCCTTCTCCATTCAAACTCACCTCTCCACCTTATGTATAGCTCCCTACCACCCCTCTCTACCTCTCCACCTCACCCCCTCTCACTCACCTTTCTCTAAATCGTGCTGCATATCATCACCTTTCCTTCACTTCTCTTTCTAGCTGTCTCCTCACAACAATATGTACTTGACTTGTCATTCTAAACCTCCTCTCATTGTTACTCTCTACCTCTTACCTCTCTCTCGCAGCTGTTTGTCTTTCACTGCCTCATCTCTCTACCCGCCAATCCACGCCTCTCTTTGCCTTTACATCCGTTTAACTCGTGTCTCTTTCTACCTTCTCTCTCTATATAATCACCCCTTGGTGTTCCAACCCTCTCCCTAAACGCCCTTTATCTATCTCTAACTCTGTCTCTCTACCTCACTCTGGATGCTCAGCTATCTCTCTTCTCTACCATTCTCTACCTCTCTGAACATGTCCATCTGGCAACCTCAGCTATATTTCCTTACACCTCTGCCAGTCTCACCTTTCTCTCTACTGCAGCTCTACCTCCTTTTTCCCCCTACTTTAGCTTTTGCTCCTTCTCTTGCCTCCCCCCCTCCCATTTCTCTTACTCAACGGAGGTGGAGGTAACTGTCTAGCCAGAGGTGAATGCACATAGGAGGAGAGGAGGGTCTATTCTATACCTTTACTCATTTTGCCAGACTCCCTACCTCGCATTACCACTACTGACACTGCCATACTCCCTACCTCGCATTACCACTACTGACACTGCCATACTCCCTACCTCGCATTACCACTACTGACACTGCCAGACTCCCTACCTCACGTTACCACTACTGACACTGCCAGACTCCCTACCTCACGTTACCACTACTGGCACTGCCGTACTCCGTACCTCACATTACCACTACTGACCCTGCCAGACTCCCTACCTCACAATACCACTACTGACACTGCCATACTCCCTACCTCACATTACCACTACTGGCACTGCCGTACTCCGTACCTCACATTACCACTACTGACCCTGCCATACTCCCTACCTCGCATTACCACTACTGACCCTGCCATACACCCCACCTCACATTACCACTACTGACCCTGCCATACTCCCTACCTCGCATTACCACTACTGACCCTGCCATACTCCCTACCTCGAATTACCACTACTGACCCTGCCATACTCCCTACCTCACATTACCACTACTGGCACTGCCGTACTACCTACCTCGCATTACCACTACTGACATTGCCATACTCCCTACCTCGCATTACCACTACTGACCCTGCCATACTCCCTACCTCGCATTACCACTACTGACACTGCCATACTCCCCACCTCACATTACCACTACTGACCCTGCCATACTCCCTACCTCGCATTACCACTACTGACCCTGCCATACTCCCTACCTCGCATTACCACTACTGACCCTGCCATACTCCCTACCTCACATTACCACTACTGGCACTGCCGTACTACCTACCTCGCATTACCACTACTGACATTGCCATACTCCCTACCTCGCATTACCACTACTGACCCTGCCATACTCCCTACCTCGCATTACCACTACTGACCCTGCCATACTCCCTACCTCACATTACCACTACTGACACTGCCATACTCCCTACCTCGCATTACCACTACTGACATTGCCATACTCCCTACCTCGCATTACCACTACTGACCCTGCCATACTCCCTACCTCGCATTACCACTACTGACCCTGCCATACTTCCTACCTCACATTACCACTACTGACACTGCCATACTCCCCACCTCACATTACCACTACTGACACTGCCATACTCCCTATCTCGGATTACCACTACTGACCCTGCCATACTCCCTACCTCGCATTACCAATACTGACCCTGCCATAATCCCTACCTCACATTACCACTACTGACACTGCCATACTTCCCACCTCACACTACCACTACTGACACTGCCATACTCCCAACCTCACATTACCACTACTGACACTACCATACTCCCTACCTCACATTACCACTACTGACACTGCCATACTTCCTACCTCGGATTACCACTACTGACCCTGCCATACTCCTTACTTCACATTACCACTACTGACACTGCCATACTCCCTACCTCACATTACCACTACTGACACTGCCATACTCCCCACCTCACATTACCATTACTGACACTGCCATACTCCCCACCTCACATTACCACTACTGACACTGCCATACTCCCTACCTCGTCTTACCACTACTGACACTGCCATACTCCATACCTCGCCTTACCACTACTGACACTGCCATACTCCCTACCTCACATTACCACTACTGACATTGCCATACTCCCTACCTCGCATAACCACTACTGACACTGCCATACTCCCTACCTCACGTTACCACTACTGACACTGCCATACTCCCTACCTCGCATTACCACTACTGACACTGCCATACTCCCTACCTCGCATTACCACTACTGACACTGCCATACTCCCCACCTCACATTACCACTACTGACACTGCCATACTCCCTACCTCACATTACCATTACTACCTCACATTACCACTACTGACACTGCCATACTCCCTACCTCACATTACCACTACTGACACTGCCATACTTCCTACCTCACATTACCATTACTGACACTGCCATACTCCCTACCTCACATTACCACTACTGACACTGCCATATTCCCTACCTCGCATTACCACTACTGACCCTGCTGTACTCCCTTCCTCGCATTACCACTACTGACACTGCCGTACTCCCTACCTCGCATTACCACTACTGACACTGCCATACTCCCTACCTCGTGTTACCACTACTGACACTGCCATACTCCCTACCTCACATTACTACTACTGACACTGCCAGACTCCCCACCTCGCATTACCACTACTGACATTGCCATAATCCCTACCTCGCATTACCACTACTGACACTGCCATACTCCCTACCTCACATTACTACTACTGACATTGCCATACTCCCTACCTCGCATTACCACTACTGACCCAGCCATACTCCCTACCTCACGTTACCACTGACACTGCCATACTCACTACCTCACATTACCACTACTGACACTGCCATACTCCCTACCTCACATTACCACTACTACCTCACATTACCACTACTGACACTGCCATACTCCCTACCTCACATTACCACTACTGACACTGCCATACTTCCTACCTCACATTACCACTACTGACACTGCCATACTCCCTACCTCACATTACCACTACTGACTCTGCCATACTCCCCACCTCACATTACCACTACTGACACTCCCATGCTCACTACCTCACATTACCACTACTGACACTGCCATACTCCCTACGTCGCATTACCACTACTGACCCTGCCATACTCCCTACCTCACATTACCACTAATGACTTTGCCATACTCCCTATCTCACATTACCACTACTACCTCACATTACCACTACTGACACTGCCATACTTCCTACTTCGCATTACCACTACTGACACTGCCATACTTCCTACCTCACATTACCACTACTGACACTGCCATACTTCCTACCTCACATTACCATTACTGACACTGCCATACTCCCTACCTCACATTACCACTACTGACACTGCCATATTCCCTACCTCGCATTACCACTACTGACCCTGCTGTACTCCCTTCCTCGCATTACCACTACTGACACTGCCGTACTCCCTACCTCGCATTACCACTACTGACACTGCCATACTCCCTACCTCGCGTTACCACTACTGACACTGCCATACTCCCTACCTCACATTACTACTACTGACACTGCCAGACTCCCCACCTCGCATTACCACTACTGACATTGCCATAATCCCTACCTCGCATTACCACTACTGACACTGCCATACTCCCTACCTCACATTACTACTACTGACATTGCCATACTCCCTACCTCGCATTACCACTACTGACCCAGCCATACTCCCTACCTCACGTTACCACTGACACTGCCATACTCACTACCTCACATTACCACTACTGACACTGCCATACTCCCTACCTCACATTACCACTACTACCTCACATTACCACTACTGACACTGCCATACTACCTACCTCACATTACCACTACTGACACTGCCATACTTCCTACCTCACATTACCACTACTGACACTGCCATACTCCCTACCTCACATTACCACTACTGACTCTGCCATACTCCCCACCTCACATTACCACTACTGACACTCCCATGCTCACTACCTCACATTACCACTACTGACACTGCCATACTCCCTACGTCGCATTACCACTACTGACCCTGCCATACTCCCTACCTCACATTACCACTAATGACTTTGCCATACTCCCTACCTCACATTACCACTACTACCTCACATTACCACTACTGACACTGCCATTCTTCCTACTTCGCATTACCACTACTGACACTGCCATACTTCCTACCTCACATTACCACTACTGACACTGCCATACTCCCCACCTCACATTACCACTACTGACACTGCCTTACTCCCTACCTCACATTACCACTACTGACACTGCCATATTCCCTACCTCGCATTACCACTACTGACCCTGCTGTACTCCCTTCCTCGCATTACCACTACTGACACTGCCGTACTCCCTACCTCGCATTACCACTACTGACACTGCCATACTCCCTACCTCGCGTTACCACTACTGACACTGCCATACTCCCTACCTCACATTACTACTACTGACACTGCCAGACTCCCCACCTCGCATTACCACTACTGACATTGCCATAATCCCTACCTCGCATTACCACTACTGACACTGCCATACTCCCTACCTCACATTACTACTACTGACATTGCCATACTCCCTACCTCGCATTACCACTACTGACCCAGCCATACTCCCTACCTCACGTTACCACTGACACTGCCATACTCACTACCTCACATTACCACTACTGACACTGCCATACTCCCTACCTCACATTACCACTACTACCTCACATTACCACTACTGACACTGCCATACTCCCTACCTCACATTACCACTACTGACACTGCCATACTTCCTACCTCACATTACCACTACTGACACTGCCATACTCCCTACCTCACATTACCACTACTGACTCTGCCATACTCCCCACCTCACATTACCACTACTGACACTCCCATGCTCACTACCTCACATTACCACTACTGACACTGCCATACTCCCTACGTCGCATTACCACTACTGACCCTGCCATACTCCCTACCTCACATTACCACTAATGACTTTGCCATACTCCCTACCTCACATTACCACTACTACCTCACATTACCACTACTGACACTGCCATTCTTCCTACTTCGCATTACCACTACTGACACTGCCATACTTCCTACCTCACATTACCACTACTGACACTGCCATACTCCCCACCTCACATTACCACTACTGACACTGCCTTACTCCCTACCTCGCATTACCACTACTGACACTGCCATACTCCCCACCTCACATTACCACTACTACCTCACATTACCACTACTGACACTGCCATACTCCCTACCTCACGTTACCACTACTTACCCTGCCATACTCCCTACCTCACATTACCACTACTGACACTGCCATACTCCCTACCTCACATTACCACTACTGACATACTCCCCACCTCACATTACCACTACTGGCACTGCCGTACTCCCTACCTCGCATTACCACTACTGACACTGGCATACTCCCTACCTCGCATTACCACTACTGACACTGCCATACTCCCTACCTCGCATTACCACTGCTGACACTGCCATACTCCCTACCTCGCATTACCACTATTGACACTGGCATACTCCCTACCTCGCATTACCACTACTGACACTGCCATACTCCCTACCTCACATTACCACTACTGACACTGCCATACTCCCCACCTCACATTACCACTGACACTGCCACACTCCCTACCTCACATTACCACTACTGACACTGCCATAATCCCTACCTCACATTACCACTACTGACACTGCCATACTTCCTACCTCACATTACCACTACTACCTCACATTACCACTACTGACACTGCCATACTCCCTACCTCACATTACCACTACTGACACTGCCATACTCCCTACCTCACATTACCACTACTGACACTGCCATACTCCCTACCTCACATTACCACTACTGACACTGCCATACTCCCTACCTCACATTACCACTACTGACACTGCCATACTCCCCACCTCACATTACCACTACTTACACTGCCATACTCCCTACCTCACATTCCCACTACTGACACTGCCATACTCCCTACCTTGTCTTACCACTACTGACACTGCCATACTCCCTACCTCGCCTTACCACTACTGACACTGCCATACTCCCTACCTCACATTACCACTACTACCTCAGATTACCACTACTGACTTTGCCATACTCCCTACCTCACATTACCACTAGTACCTCACATTACCACTACTGACACTGCCATACTCCCTACCTCACATTACCACTACTGACACTGCCATACTCCCTACCTCACATTACCACTACTGACACCGCCATACTCCCCACCTCACATTGCCACTACTGACACTGCCATACTCCCTACCTCACATTACCACTACTGACACTGCCATACTCCCTACCTCGTCTTACCACTACTGACACTGCCATACTCCCTTCCTCACATTACCACTACTACCTCACATTACCACTACTGACTTTGCCATACTCCCTACCTCACATTACCACTACTACCTCACATTACCACTACTGACACTGCCATACTCCCTACCTCACATTACCACTACTGACACTGCCATAATTCCTACCTCACATTACCACTACTGACATTGCCATACTCCCCACCTCACATTACCACTACTGACCCTGCCATACTCCCTACCTCACATTACCAGTACTGACATACTCCCCACCTCACATTACCACTACTGACACTGCCATACTCCCTACCTCA
Source organism: Pleurodeles waltl (assembly GCF_031143425.1). Lineage (NCBI taxonomy): Eukaryota > Metazoa > Chordata > Amphibia > Caudata > Salamandridae > Pleurodeles > Pleurodeles waltl. Next base: position 85,015,841 of record NC_090444.1, read on the forward strand.
CATTACCACTACTGACACTGCCATACTCCCCACCTCACATTACCACTACTGACACTGCCATACTCCCAACCTCACATTACCACTACTGACACTGCCATACTCCCTACCTCATCTTACCACTACTGACACTGCCATACTCCCTAACTCGCAGTACCACTACTGACACTGCCATACTCCCTACCTCACGTTACCACTACTGACACTGCCATACTCCCTACCTCGCATTACCACTACTGACACTGCCATACTCCCCACCTCGCATTACCACTACTGACACTGCCATACTCCCTACCTCACATTACCACTACTACCTAACATTACCACTACTGACACTGCCATACTTCCTACCTCACATTACCACTACTGACACTGCCATACTCCCCACCTCACATTACCACTACTGACCCTGCCATACTCCCTACCTCGCATTACCACTACTGACACTGCCATACTCCCTACCTCACATTACCATTACTGACACTGCCATACTCCCTACCTCGCATTACCACTACTGACCCTGCCGTACTCCCTACCTCACATTACCACTACTGACACTGCCATACTCCCTACCTCACATTACCACTACTGACACTGCCGTACTCCCTACCTCGCATTACCACTACTGACCCTGCCGTACTCCCTACCTCACATTACCACTACTGACACTGCCATACTCCCTACCTCGCGTTACCACTACTGACACTGCCATACTCCCTACCTCACATTACCACTGCTGACAGTGCCAGACTCCCTACTTCGCATTACCACTACTGACATTGCCATACTCCCTACCTCGCATTACCACTACTGACCCTGCTGTACTCCCTACCTCACATTACCACTACTGACATCGCCATACTCCCTACCTCACATTACCACTACTGACACTGCCATACTCCCTACCTCACGTTACCACTGACACTGCCATACTCCCTACCTCGCATTACCACTACTACCTCACATTACCACTACTGACACTGCCATACTCCCTACCTCACATTACCACTACTGACACTGCCATACTTCCTACCTCACATTACCACTACTGACACTGCCATACTCCCTAACTCACATTACCACTACTGACTCTGCCATACTCCCCACCTCACATTACCACTACTGACACTGCCATACTCCCCACCTCACATTACCACTACTACCTCACATTACCACTACTGACACTGCCATACTCCCTACCTCACATTACCACTACTGACACTGCCATACTTCCTACCTCACATTACCACTACTGACACTGCCATACTCCCTACCTCGCATTACCACTACTGACCCTGCCATACTCCCTACCTCACATTACCACTAATGACTTTGCCATACTCCCTACCTCACAATACCACTACTACCTCACATTACCACTACTGACACTGCCATACTCCCTACCTCACATTACCACTACTGACACTGCCATACTTCCTACCTCGCATTACCACTACTAACACTGACATACTCCCAACCTCACATTACCACTACTGACACTGCCATACTCCCCACCTCACATTACCACTACTGACACTGCCATACTCCCCACCTCACATTACCACTACTACCTCACATTACCACTACTGACACTGCCATACTCCCCACCTCACATTACCACTACTACCTCACATTACCACTACTGACACTGCCATACTGCCTACCTCACATTACCGCTACTGACACTGCCATACTCCCTACCTCACATTACCACTACTGACATACTCCCCACCTCACATTACCACTACTGACACTGCCATAATCCCTACCTCACATTACCACTATTGACACTGCCATACTCCCTACCTCACATTACCACTACTGGCACTGCCGTACTCCCTACCTCGCATTACCACTACTGACACTGGCATACTCCCTACCTCGCATTACCACTACTGACACTGCCATACTCCCTACCTCGCATTACCACTACTGACACTGCCATACTCCCCACCTCAGATTACCACTGCTGACACTGCCATACTCCCTACCTCGCATTACCACTATTGACACTGGCATACTCCCTACCCCGCATTACCAGTACTGACACTGCCATACTCCCTACCTCACATTACCACTACTGACACTGCCATACTGCCCACCTCACATTACCACTGACACTGACATACTCCCTACCTCATATTACCACTACTGACCCAGCCATACTCCCTACCTCACGTTACCACTGACACTGCCATACTCCCTACCTCGTATTACCACTACTACCTCACATTACCACTACTGACACTGCCATACTCCCTACCTCACATTACCACTACTACCTCACATTACCACTACTGACACTGCCATACTCCCTACCTCACATTACCACTACTGACACTGCCATACTTCCCAACTCACATTACGACTACTGACACTGCCATACTCCCTACCTCACATTACCTCTACTCACTCTGCCATACTCCCCACCTCACATTACCACTACTGACCCTGCCATGCTCCCTACCTCACATTACCACTACTGACACTGCCATACTCCCCACCTCACATTACCACTACTGACACTGCCATACTCCCTACCTCACATTACCACGACTGACCCTGCCATACTCCCTACCTCACATTACCACTAATGACTTTGCCATACTCCCTACCTCACAATACCACTACTACCTCACATTACCACTACTGACACTGCCATACTCCCTACCTCACATTACCACTACTGACACTGACATACTCCCTACCTCACATTACCACTACTGACCCTGCCATACTCCCTACCTCACATTACCCCTACTGACACTTCCATACTCCCCACCTCACATTACCACTACTACCTCACATTACCACTACTGACACTGCCATACTCCCTACCTCACGTTACCACTACTGACCCTGCCATACTCCCTACCTCACATTACCACTACTGACACTGCCATACTCCCTACCTCACATTACCACTACTGACACTGCCATAATCCCTACCTCACATTACCACTACTGGCACTGCCATACTCCCTACCTCGCATTACGACTACTGACACTGCCGTACCCCCTACCTCGCATTACCACTATTGACATTGCCATACTCCCTACCTCGCCTTACCACTACTGACACTGCCTTAATCCCTACCTCACATTACCACTACTGGCACTGCCATACTCCCCACCTCACATTACCACTGCTGACACTGCCATACTCCCTACCTCGCATTACCACTATTGACACTGGCATACTCCCTACCCCGCATTACCACTACTGACACTGCCATACTCCCTACCTCACATTACCACTACTGACACTGCCAAACTCCCTACCTCACATTACCACTACTGACACTGCCATACGTCCTACCTCACATTACCACTACTGACATTGCCATACTCCCTACCTCACATTACCACTACTGACACTGCCATACTCCCCACCTCACATTACCACTGACACTGCCATACTCCCTACCTCACATTACCACTACTGACACTGCCATACTCCCTACCTCACATTACCACTATTGACACTGCCATACTTCCTACCTCACATTACCACTACTGACCCTGCCATACTCCCTACCTCATATTACCACTACTACCTCACATTACCACTACTGACTTTGCCATACTCCCTACCTCACATTACCACTACTGACACTGCCATACTCCCTACCTCACATTACCACTACTGACACTGCCATACTTCCTACCTCACATTACCACTACTGACATTGCCATACTCCCCACCTCACATTACCACTACTGACCCTGCCATACTCACTACCTCACATTACCACTACTGACATACTCCCCACCTCACATTACCACTACTGACAATGCCATAATCCCTACCTCACATTACCACTACTGACACTGGCATACTCCCTACCTCGCATTACAACTACTGACACTGCCATACTCCCCACCTCACATTACCACTACTGACACTGCCATACTCCCTACCTCACATTACCACTACTACCTCACATTACCACTACTGACTTTGCCATACTCCCTACCTCACATTACCACTACTACCTCACATTACCACTACTGACCCTGCAATACTCCCTACCTCACATTACCACTACTGACTTTGCCATACTCCCTACCTCACATTACCACTACTGACACTGCCATACTCCCTACCTCACATTACCACTACTGACACTGCCATACTTCCTAACTCACATTACCACTACTGACACTGCCATAATCCCTACCTCACATTACCACTACTGACTCTGCCATACTCCCCACCTCACATTACCACTACTGACACTCCCATGCTCACTACCTCACATTACCACTACTGACACTGCCATACTCCCTACGTCGCATTACCACTACTGACCCTGCCATACTCCCTACCTCACATTACCACTAATGACTTTGCCATACTCCCTACCTCACATTACCACTACTACCTCACATTACCACTACTGAAACTGCCATACTTCCTACTTCGCATTACCACTACTGACACTGCCATACTTCCTACCTCACATTACCACTACTGACACTGCCATACTCCCCACCTCACATTACCACTACTGACACTGCCTTACTCCCTACCTCGCATTACCACTACTGACACTCCAATACTCCCCACCTCACATTACCACTACTACCTCAGATTACCACTACTGACACTGCCATACTCCCTACCTCACGTTACCACTACTGACCCTGCCATACTCCCTACCTCACATTACCACTACTGACACTGCCATACTCCCTACCTCACATTACCACTACTGACATACTCCCCACCTCACAATACCACTACTGGCACTGCCGTACTCCCTACCTCGCATTACCACTACTGACACTGGCATACTCCCTACCTCGCATTACCACTACTGACACTGCCAAAATCCCTACCTCGCATTACCACTGCTGACACTGCCATACTCCCTACCTCGCATTACCACTATTGACACTGGCATACTCCCTACCTCGCATTACCACTACTGACACTGCCATACTCCCTACCTCACATTACCACTACTGACACTGCCATACTCCCCACCTCACATTACCACTGACACTGCCACACTCCCTACCTCACATTACCACTACTGACACTGCCATACTCCCTACCTCACATTACCACTACTGACACTGCCATACTCCCTACCTCACATTACCACTACTGACACTGCCATACTCCCTACCTCACATTACCACTACTGACACTGCCATACTCCCTACCTCACATTACCACTACTGACACTGCCATACTCCCTACCTCACATTACCACTACTGACACTGCCATACTCCCCACCTCACATTACCACTACTTACACTGCCATACTCCCTACCTCACATTCCCATTACTGACACTGCCATACTCCCTACCTTGTCTTACCACTACTGACACTGCCATACTCCCTACCTCGCCTTACCACTACTGACACTGCCATACTCCCTACCTCACAATACCACTACTACCTCACATTACCACTACTGACTTTGCCATACTCCCTACCTCACATTACCACTAGTACCTCACATTACCACTACTGACACTGCCATACTCCCTACCTCACATTACCACTACTGACACTGCCATACTCCCTACCTCACATTACCACTACTGACACCGCCATACTCCCCACCTCACATTACCACTACTGACACTGCCATACTCCCTACCTCACATTACCACTACTGACACTGCCATACTCCCTACCTCGTCTTACCACTACTGACACTGCCATACTCCCTTCCTCACATTACCACTACTACCTCACATTACCACTACTGACTTTGCCATACTCCCTACCTCACATTACCACTACTACCTCACATTACCACTACTGACACTGCCATACTCCCTACCTCACATTACCACTACTGACACTGCCATAATTCCTACCTCACATTACCACTACTGACATTGCCATACTCCCCACCTCACATTACCACTACTGACCCTGCCATACTCCCTACCTCACATTACCAGTACTGACATACTCCCCACCTCACATTACCACTACTGACACTGCCATACTCCCTACCTCACATTACCACTACTGACACTGCCATACTCCCCACCTAACATTACCACTACTGACACTGCCATACTCCCAACCTCACATTACCACTACTGACACTGCCATACTCCCTACCTCGTCTTACCACTACTGACACTGCCATACTCCCTAACTCGCATTACCACTACTGACACTGCCATACTCCCTACCTCACGTTACCACTACTGACACTGCCATACTCCCTACCTCGCATTACCACTACTGACACTGCCATACTCCCCACCTCGCATTACCACTACTGACACTGCCATACTCCCTACCTCACATTACCACTACTACCTAACATTACCACTACTGACACTGCCATACTTCCTACCTCACATTACCACTACTGACACTGCCATACTCCCCACCTCACATTACCACTACTGACACCGCCATACTCCCCACCTCACATTACCACTACTGACACTGCCATACTCCCTACCTCACATTACCACTACTGACACTGCCATACTCCCTACCTCGCATTACCACTACTGACCCTGCCGTACTCCCTACCTCACATTACCACTACTGACACTGCCATACTCCCTACCTCACATTACCACTACTGGCACTGCCGTACTCCCTACCTCGCATTACCACTACTGACCCTGCCGTACTCCCTACCTCACATTACCACTACTGACACTGCCATACTCCCTACCTCGCGTTACCACTACTGACACTGCCATACTCCCTACCTCACATTACCACTGCTGACACTGCCAGACTCCCTACTTCGCATTACCACTACTGACATTGCCATACTCCCTACCTCGCATTACCACTACTGACCCTGCTGTACTCCCTACCTCACATTACCACTATTGACATCGCCATACTCCCTACCTCACATTACCACTACTGACACTGCCATACTCCCTACCTCACGTTACCACTGACACTGCCATACTCCCTACCTCGCATTACCACTACTACCTCACATTACCACTACTGACACTGCCATACTCCCTACCTCACATTACCACTACTGACACTGCCATACTTCCTACCTCACATTACCACTACTGACACTGCCATACTCCCTAACTCACATTACCACTACTGACTCTGCCATACTCCCCACCTCACATTACCACTACTGACACTGCCATACTCCCCACCTCACATTACCACTACTGACACTGCCATACTCCCTACCTCACATTACCACTACTGACACTGCCATACTTCCTACCTCACATTACCACTACTGACACTGCCATACTCCCTACCTCGCATTACCACTACTGACCCTGCCATACTCCCTACCTCACATTACCACTAATGACTTTGCCATACTCCCTACCTCACAATACCACTACTACCTCACATTACCACTACTGACACTGCCATACTCCCTACCTCACATTACCACTACTGACACTGCCATACTTCCTACCTCGCATTACCACTACTGACACTGCCATACTCCCAACCTCACATTACCACTACTGACACTGCCATACTCCCCACCTCACATTACCACTACTGACACTGCCATACTCCCCACCTCACATTACCATAACTACCTCACATTACCACTACTGACACTGCCATACTCCCCACCTCACATTACCACTACTACCTCACATTACCACTACTGACACTGCCATACTGCCTACCTCACATTACCGCTACTGACACTGCCATACTCCCTACCTCACATTACCACTACTGACATACTCCCCACCTCACATTACCACTACTGACACTGCCATAATCCCTACCTCACATTACCACTATTGACACTGCCATACTCCCTACCTCACATTACCACTACTGGCACTGCCGTACTCCCTACCTCGCATTACCACTACTGACACTGGCATACTCCCTACCTCGCATTACCACTACTGACACTGCCATACTCCCTACCTCGCATTACCAACACTGACACTGCCATACTCCCCACCTCAGATTACCACTGCTGACACTGCCATACTCCCTACCTCGCATTACCACTATTGACACTGGCATACTCCCTACCCCCCATTACCACTACTGACACTGCCATACTCCCTACCTCACATTACCACTACTGACACTGCCATACTGCCCACCTCACATTACCACTGACATTGACATACTCCCTACCTCATATTACCACTACTGACCCAGCCATACTCCCTACCTCACGTTACCACTGACACTGCCATACACCCTACCTTGTATTACCACTACTACCTCACATTACCACTACTGACACTGCCATACTCCCTACCTCACATTACCACCACTACCTCACATTACCACTACTGACACTGCCATACTCCCTACCTCACATTACCACTACTGACACTGCCATACTTCCTACCTCACATTACGACTACTGACACTGCCATACTCCCTACCTCACATTACCACTACTGACTCTGCCATACTCCCCACCTCACATTACCACTACTGACCCTGCCATGCTCCCTACCTCACATTACCACTACTGACACTGCCATACTCCCCACCTCACATTACCACTACTGACACTGCCATACTCCCTACCTCACATTACCACTACTGACCCTGCCATACTCCCTACCTCACATTACCACTAATGACTTTGCCATACTCCCTACCTCACAATACCACTACTACCTCACATTACCACTACTGACACTGCCATACTCCCTACCTCACATTACCACTACTGACACTGACATACTCCCTACCTCACATTACCACTACTGACCCTGCCATACTCCCTACCTCACATTACCCCTACTGACACTTCCATACTCCCCACCTCACATTACCACTACTACCTCACATTACCACTATTGACACTGCCATACTCCCTACCTCACGTTACCACTACTGACCCTGCCATACTCCCTACCTCACATTACCACTACTGACACTGCCATACTCCCTACCTCACATTACCACTACTGACACTGCCAAAATCCCTACCTCACATTACCACTACTGGCACTGCCATACTCCCTACCTCGCATTACGACTACTGACACTGCCGTACCCCCTACCTCGCATTACCACTACTGACATTGCCATACTCCCTACCTCGCCTTACCACTACTGACACTGCCTTAATCCCTACCTCACATTACCACTACTGACACTGCCATACTGCCCACCTCACATTACCACTGACACTGACATACTCCCTACCTCATATTACCACTACTGACCCAGCCATACTCCCTACCTCACGTTACCACTGACACTGCCATACTCCCTACCTCGTATTACCACTACTACCTCACATTACCACTACTGACACTGCCATACCCCCTACCTCACATTACCACTACTACCTCACATTACCACTACTGACACTGCCATACTCCCTACCTCACATTACCACTACTGACACTGCCATACTTCCTACCTCACATTACGACTACTGACACTGCCATACTCCCTACCTCACATTACCACTACTGACTCTGCCATACTCCCCACCTCACATTACCACTACTGACCCTGCCATGCTCCCTACCTCACATTACCACTACTGACACTGCCATACTCCCCACCTCACATTACCACTACTGACACTGCCATACTCCCTACCTCACATTACCACTACTGACCCTGCCATACTCCCTACCTCACATTACCACTAATGACTTTGCCATACTCCCTACCTCACAATACCACTACTACCTCACATTACCACTACTGACACTGCCATACTCCCTACCTCACATTACCACTACTGACACTGCCATACTCCCTACCTCACATTACCACTACTGACACTGACATACTCCCTACCTCACATTACCACTACTGACCCTGCCATACTCCCTACCTCACATTACCCCTACAGACACTTCCATACTCCCCACCTCACATTACCACTACTACCTCACATTACCACTATTGACACTGCCATACTCCCTACCTCACGTTACCACTACTGACCCTGCCATACTCCCTACCTCACATTACCACTACTGACACTGCCATACTCCCTACCTCACATTACCACTACTGACACTGCCAAAATCCCTACCTCACATTACCACTACTGGCACTGCCATACTCCCTACCTCGCATTACGACTACTGACACTGCCGTACCCCCTACCTCGCATTACCACTACTGACATTGCCATACTCCCTACCTCGCCTTACCACTACTGACACTGCCTTAATCCCTACCTCACATTACCACTACTGACACTGCCATACTGCCCACCTCACATTACCACTGACACTGACATACTCCCTACCTCATATTACCACTACTGACCCAGCCATACTCCCTACCTCACGTTACCACTGACACTGCCATACTCCCTACCTCGTATTACCACTACTACCTCACATTACCACTACTGACACTGCCATACTCCCTACCTCACATTACCACTACTACCTCACATTACCACTACTGACACTGCCATACTCCCTACCTCACATTACCACTACTGACACTGCCATACTTCCTACCTCACATTACGACTACTGACACTGCCATACTCCCTACCTCACATTACCACTACTGACTCTGCCATACTCCCCACCTCACATTACCACTACTGACCCTGCCATGCTCCCTACCTCACATTACCACTACTGACACTGCCATACTCCCCACCTCACATTACCACTACTGACACTGCCATACTCCCTACCTCACATTACCACTACTGACCCTGCCATACTCCCTACCTCACATTACCACTAATGACTTTGCCATACTCCCTACCTCACAATACCACTACTACCTCACATTACCACTACTGACACTGCCATACTCCCTACCTCACATTACCACTACTGACACTGACATACTCCCTACCTCACATTACCACTACTGACCCTGCCATACTCCCTACCTCACATTACCCCTACTGACACTTCCATACTCCCCACCTCACATTACCACTACTACCTCACATTACCACTACTGACACTGCCATACTCCCTACCTCACGTTACCACTACTGACCCTGCCATACTCCCTACCTCACATTACCACTACTGACACTGCCATACTCCCTACCTCACATTACCACTACTGACACTGCCATAATCCCTACCTCACATTACCACTACTGGCACTGCCATACTCCCTACCTCGCATTACGACTACTGACACTGCCGTACCCCCTACCTCGCATTACCACTACTGACATTGCCATACTCCCTACCTCGCCTTACCACTACTGACACTGCCTTAATCCCTACCTCACATTACCACTACTGGCACTGCCATACTCCCCACCTCACATTACCACTGCTGACACTGCCATACTCCCTACCTCGCATTACCACTATTGACACTGGCATACTCCCTACCCCGCATTACCACTTCTGACACTGCCATACTCCCTACCTCACATTACCACTACTGACACTGCCATACTCCCTACCTCACATTACCACTACTGACACTGCCATACGTCCTACCTCACATTACCACTACTGACATTGCCATACTCCCTACCTCACATTACCACTACTGACACTGCCATACTCCCCACCTCACATTACCACTGACACTGCCATACTCCCTACCTCACATTACCACTACTGACACTGCCATACTCCCTACCTCACATTACCACTATTGACACTGCCATACTTCCTACCTCACATTACCACTACTGACCCTGCCATACTCCCTACCTCATATTACCACTACTACCTCACATTACCACTACTGACTTTGCCATACTCCCTACCTCACTTTACCACTACTGACACTGCCATACTCCCTACCTCACATTACCACTACTGACACTGCCATACTTCCTACCTCACATTACCACTACTGACATTGCCATACTCTCCACCTCACATTACCACTACTGACCCTGCCATACTCACTACCTCACATTACCACTACTGACATACTCCCCACCTCACATTACCACTACTGACAATGCCATAATCCCTACCTCACATTACCACTACTGGCACTGCCGTACTCCCTTCCTCGCATTACCACTACTGACACTGGCATACTCCCTACCTCGCATTACAACTACTGACACTGCCATACCCCCACCTCACATTACCACTACTGACACTGCCATACTCCCTACCTCACATTACCACTACTACCTCACGTTACCACTACTGACTTTGCCATACTCCCTACCTCACATTACCACTACTGACCCTGCCATACTCCCTACCTCACATTACCACTACTGACTTTGCCATACTCCCTACCTCACATTACCACTACTGACACTGCCATACTCCCTACCTCACATTACTACTACTGACCCTGCCATACTCCCCACCTCACATTACCACTACTGACATACTCCCCACCTCCTATTACCACTACTGACACTGCCATAATCCCTACCTCACATTACCACTATTGACACTGCCTTACTCCCTACCTCACATTACCACCACTGACACTGCCATACTCCCCACCTCACATTACCACTACTGACCCTGCCACACTCCCTACCTCACATTACCACTACTGACATACTCCCCACCTCCAATTACCACTACTGACACTGCCATAATCCCTACCTCAAATTACCACTACTGGCACTGCCGTACTCCCTACCTTGCATTACCACTACTGACACTGGCATACTCCCTACCTCACATTACCACTACTGACACTGCCATACTCCCTACCTCGCATTACCACTACTGACACTGCCATACTCCCTACCTCACATTACCACCACTGACACTGCCATACTCCGTACCTCACATTACCACTACTGACACTGGCATACTCCCTACCTCGCATTACCACTACTGACACTGCCATACTCCCCACCTCACATTACCACTACTGACACTGCCATACTCCCCACCTCACATTACCACTACTGACACTGCCATACTCCCTACCTCACGTTACCACTACTGACCCTGCCATACTCCCTACCTCACATTACCACTACTGACACTCCCATGCTCACTACCTCACATTACCACTACTGACACTGCCATACTCCCTACGTCGCATTACCACTACTGACCCTGCCATACTCCCTACCTCACATTACCACTAATGACTTTGCCATACTCCCTACCTCACATTACCACTACTACCTCACATTACCACTACTGACACTGCCATACTTCCTACTTCGCATTACCACTACTGACACTGCCATACTTCCTACCTCACATTACCACTACTGACACTGCCATACTCCCTACCTCACATTACCACTACTACCTCACATTACCACTACTGACACTGCCATACTTCCTACTTCGCATTACCACTACTGACACTGCCATACTCCCCACCTCACATTACCACTACTGACCCTGCCATGCTCCCTACCTCACATTACCACTACTGACACTGCCATACTCCCCACCTCACATTACCACTACTGACACTGCCATACTCCCTACCTCACATTACCACTACTGACCCTGCCATACTCCCTACCTCACATTACCACTAATGACTTTGCCATACTCCCTACCTCACATTACCACTACTACCTCACATTACCACTACTGACACTGCCATACTTCCTACTTCGCATTACCACTACTGACACTGCCATACTTCCTACCTCACATTACCACTACTGACACTGCCATACTCCCCACCTCACATTACCACTACTGACACTGCCTTACTCCCTACCTCGCATTACCACTACTGACACTCCCATACTCCCCACCTCACATTACCACTACTACCTCACATTACCACTACTGACACTGCCATACTCCCTACCTCACGTTACCACTACTGACCCTGCCATACTCCCTACCTCACATTACCACTACTGACACTGCCATACTCCCTACCTCACATTACCACTACTGACATACTCCCCACCTCACAATACCACTACTGGCACTGCCGTACTCCCTACCTCGCATTACCACTACTGACACTGGCATACTCCCTACCTCGCATTACCACTACTGACACTGCCATACTCCCTACCTCGCATTACCACTGCTGACACTGCCATACTCCCTACCTCGCATTACCACTATTGACACTGGCATACTCCCTACCTCGCATTACCACTACTGACACTGCCATACTCCCTACCTCACATTACCACTACTGACACTGCCATACTCCCCACCTCACATTACCACTGACACTGCCACACTCCCTACCTCACATTACCACTACTGACACTGCCATACTCCCTACCTCACATTACCACTACTGACACTGCCATACTCCCTACCTCACATTACCACTACTGACACTGCCATACTCCCTACCTCACATTACCACTACTGACACTGCCATACTCCCTACCTCACATTACCACTACTGACACTGCCATACTCCCTACCTCACATTACCACTACTGACACTGCCATACTCCCCACCTCACATTACCACTACTTACACTGCCATACTCCCTACCTCACATTCCCATTACTGACACTGCCATACTCCCTACCTTGTCTTACCACTACTGACACTGCCATACTCCCTACCTCGCCTTACCACTACTGACACTGCCATACTCCCTACCTCACAATACCACTACTACCTCACATTACCACTACTGACTTTGCCATACTCCCTACCTCACATTACCACTAGTACCTCACATTACCACTACTGACACTGCCATACTCCCTACCTCACATTACCACTACTGACACTGCCATACTCCCTACCTCACATTACCACTACTGACACCGCCATACTCCCCACCTCACATTACCACTACTGACACTGCCATACTCCCTACCTCACATTACCACTACTGACACTGCCATACTCCCTACCTCGTCTTACCACTACTGACACTGCCATACTCCCTTCCTCACATTACCACTACTACCTCACATTACCACTACTGACTTTGCCATACTCCCTACCTCACATTACCACTACTACCTCACATTACCACTACTGACACTGCCATACTCCCTACCTCACATTACCACTACTGACACTGCCATAATTCCTACCTCACATTACCACTACTGACATTGCCATACTCCCCACCTCACATTACCACTACTGACCCTGCCATACTCCCTACCTCACATTACCAGTACTGACATACTCCCCACCTCACATTACCACTACTGACACTGCCATACTCCCTACCTCACATTACCACTACTGACACTGCCATACTCCCCACCTAACATTACCACTACTGACACTGCCATACTCCCAACCTCACATTACCACTACTGACACTGCCATACTCCCTACCTCGTCTTACCACTACTGACACTGCCATACTCCCTAACTCGCATTACCACTACTGACACTGCCATACTCCCTACCTCACGTTACCACTACTGACACTGCCATACTCCCTACCTCGCATTACCACTACTGACACTGCCATACTCCCCACCTCGCATTACCACTACTGACACTGCCATACTCCCTACCTCACATTACCACTACTACCTAACATTACCACTACTGACACTGCCATACTTCCTACCTCACATTACCACTACTGACACTGCCATACTCCCCACCTCACATTACCACTAATGACACCGCCATACTCCCCACCTCACATTACCACTACTGACACTGCCATACTCCCTACCTCACATTACCACTACTGACACTGCCATACTCCCTACCTCGCATTACCACTACTGACCCTGCCGTACTCCCTACCTCACATTACCACTACTGACACTGCCATACTCCCTACCTCACATTACCACTACTGGCACTGCCGTACTCCCTACCTCGCATTACCACTACTGACCCTGCCGTACTCCCTACCTCACATTACCAGTACTGACACTGCCATACTCCCTACCTCGCGTTACCACTACTGACACTGCCATACTCCCTACCTCACATTACCACTGCTGACACTGCCAGACTCCCTACTTCGCATTACCACTACTGACATTGCCATACTCCCTACCTCGCATTACCACTACTGACCCTGCTGTACTCCCTACCTCACATTACCACTACTGACATCGCCATACTCCCTACCTCACATTACCACTACTGACACTGCCATACTCCCTACCTCACGTTACCACTGACACTGCCATACTCCCTACCTCGCATTACCACTACTACCTCACATTACCACTACTGACACTGCCATACTCCCTACCTCACATTACCACTACTGACACTGCCATACTTCCTACCTCACATTACCACTACTGACACTGCCATACTCCCTAACTCACATTACCACTACTGACTCTGCCATACTCCCCACCTCACATTACCACTACTGACACTGCCATACTCCCCACCTCACATTACCACTACTGACACTGCCATACTCCCTACCTCACATTACCACTACTGACACTGCCATACTTCCTACCTCACATTACCACTACTGACACTGCCATACTCCCTACCTCGCATTACCACTACTGACCCTGCCATACTCCCTACCTCACATTACCACTAATGACTTTGCCATACTCCCTACCTCACAATACCACTACTACCTCACATTACCACTACTGACACTGCCATACTCCCTACCTCACATTACCACTACTGACACTGCCATACTTCCTACCTCGCATTACCACTACTGACACTGCCATACTCCCAACCTCACATTACCACTACTGACACTGCCATACTCCCCACCTCACATTACCACTACTGACACTGCCATACTCCCCACCTCACATTACCATAACTACCTCACATTACCACTACTGACACTGCCATACTCCCCAACTCACATTACCACTACTACCTCACATTACCACTACTGACACTGCCATACTGCCTACCTCACATTACCGCTACTGACACTGCCATACTCCCTACCTCACATTACCACTACTGACATACTCCCCACCTCACATTACCACTACTGACACTGCCATAATCCCTACCTCACATTACCACTATTGACACTGCCATACTCCCTACCTCACATTACCACTACTGGCACTGCCGTACTCCCTACCTCGCATTACCACTACTGACACTGGCATACTCCCTACCTCGCATTACCACTACTGACACTGCCATACTCCCTACCTCGCATTACCAATACTGACACTGCCATACTCCCCACCTCAGATTACCACTGCTGACACTGCCATACTCCCTACCTCGCATTACCACTATTGACACTGGCATACTCCCTACCCCCCATTACCACTACTGACACTGCCATACTCCCTACCTCACATTACCACTACTGACACTGCCATACTGCCCACCTCACATTACCACTGACATTGACATACTCCCTACCTCATATTACCACTACTGACCCAGCCATACTCCCTACCTCACGTTACCACTGACACTGCCATACACCCTACCTTGTATTACCACTACTACCTCACATTACCACTACTGACACTGCCATACTCCCTACCTCACTTTACCACCACTACCTCACATTACCACTACTGACACTGCCATACTCCCTACCTCACATTACCACTACTGACACTGCCATACTTCCTACCTCACATTACGACTACTGACACTGCCATACTCCCTACCTCACATTACCACTACTGACTCTGCCATACTCCCCACCTCACATTACCACTACTGACCCTGCCATGCTCCCTACCTCACATTACCACTACTGACACTGCCATACTCCCCACCTCACATTACCACTACTGACACTGCCATACTCCCTACCTCACATTACCACTACTGACCCTGCCATACTCCCTACCTCACATTACCACTAATGACTTTGCCATACTCCCTACCTCACAATACCACTACTACCTCACATTACCACTACTGACACTGCCATACTCCCTACCTCACATTACCACTACTGACACTGACATACTCCCTACCTCACATTACCACTACTGACCCTGCCATACTCCCTACCTCACATTACCCCTACTGACACTTCCATACTCCCCACCTCACATTACCACTACTACCTCACATTACCACTATTGACACTGCCATACTCCCTACCTCACGTTACCACTACTGACCCTGCCATACTCCCTACCTCACATTACCACTACTGACACTGCCATACTCCCTACCTCACATTACCACTACTGACACTGCCAAAATCCCTACCTCACATTACCACTACTGGCACTGCCATACTCCCTACCTCGCATTATGACTACTGACACTGCCGTACCCCCTACCTCGCATTACCACTACTGACATTGCCATACTCCCTACCTCGCCTTACCACTACTGACACTGCCTTAATCCCTACCTCACATTACCACTACTGACACTGCCATACTGCCCACCTCACATTACCACTGACACTGACATACTCCCTACCTCATATTACCACTACTGACCCAGCCATACTCCCTACCTCACGTTACCACTGACACTGCCATACTCCCTACCTCGTATTACCACTACTACCTCACATTACCACTACTGACACTGCCATACCCCCTACCTCACATTACCACTACTACCTCACATTACCACTACTGACACTGCCATACTCCCTACCTCACATTACCACTACTGACACTGCCATACTTCCTACCTCACATTACAACTACTGACACTGCCATACTCCCTACCTCACATTACCACTACTGACTCTGCCATACTCCCCACCTCACATTACCACTACTGACCCTGCCATGCTCCCTACCTCACATTACCACTACTGACACTGCCATACTCCCCACCTCACATTACCACTACTGACACTGCCATACTCCCTACCTCACATTACCACTACTGACCCTGCCATACTCCCTACCTCACATTACCACTAATGACTTTGCCATACTCCCTACCTCACAATACCACTACTACGTCACATTACCACTACTGACACTGCCATACTCCCTACCTCACATTACCACTACTGACACTGCCATACTCCCTACCTCACATTACCACTACTGACACTGACATACTCCCTACCTCACATTACCACTACTGACCCTGCCATACTCCCTACCTCACATTACCCCTACTGACACTTCCATACTCCCCACCTCACATTACCACTACTACCTCACATTACCACTATTGACACTGCCATACTCCCTACCTCACGTTACCACTACTGACCCTGCCATACTCCCTACCTCACATTACCACTACTGACACTGCCATACTCCCTACCTCACATTACCACTACTGACACTGCCAAAATCCCTACCTCACATTACCACTACTGGCACTGCCATACTCCCTACCTCGCATTACGACTACTGACACTGCCGTACCCCCTACCTCGCATTACCACTACTGACATTGCCATACTCCCTACCTCGCCTTACCACTACTGACACTGCCTTAATCCCTACCTCACATTACCACTACTGACACTGCCATACTGCCCACCTCACATTACCACTGACACTGACATACTCCCTACCTCATATTACCACTACTGACCCAGCCATACTCCCTACCTCACGTTACCACTGACACTGCCATACTCCCTACCTCGTATTACCACTACTACCTCACATTACCACTACTGACACTGCCATACTCCCTACCTCACATTACCACTACTACCTCACATTACCACTACTGACACTGCCATACTCCCTACCTCACATTACCACTACTGACACTGCCATACTTCCTACCTCACATTACGACTACTGACCCTGCCATACTCCCTACCTCACATTACCACTACTGACTCTGCCATACTCCCCACCTCACATTACCACTACTGACCCTGCCATGCTCCCTACCTCACATTACCACTACTGACACTGCCATACTCCCCACCTCACATTACCACTACTGACACTGCCATACTCCCTACCTCACATTACCACTACTGACCCTGCCATACTCCCTACCTCACATTACCACTAATGACTTTGCCATACTCCCTACCTCACAATACCACTACTATCTCACATTACCACTACTGACACTGCCATACTCCCTACCTCACATTACCACTACTGACACTGACATACTCCCTACCTCACATTACCACTACTGACCCTGCCATACTCCCTACCTCACATTACCCCTACTGACACTTCCATACTCCCCACCTCACATTACCACTACTACCTCACATTACCACTACTGACACTGCCATACTCCCTACCTCACGTTACCACTACTGACCCTGCCATACTCCCTACCTCACATTACCACTACTGACACTGCCATACTCCCTACCTCACATTACCACTACTGACACTGCCATAATCCCTACCTCACATTACCACTACTGGCACTGCCATACTCCCTACCTCGCATTACGACTACTGACACTGCCGTACCCCCTACCTCGCATTACCACTACTGACATTGCCATACTCCCTACCTCGCCTTACCACTACTGACACTGCCTTAATCCCTACCTCACATTACCACTACTGGCACTGCCATACTCCCCACCTCACATTACCACTGCTGACACTGCCATACTCCCTACCTCGCATTACCACTATTGACACTGGCATACTCCCTACCCCGCATTACCACTACTGACACTGCCATTCTCCCTACCTCACATTACCACTACTGACACTGCCATACTCCCTACCTCACATTACCACTACTGACACTGCCATACGTCCTACCTCACATTACCACTACTGACATTGCCATACTCCCTACCTCACATTACCACTACTGACACTGCCATACTCCCCACCTCACATTACCACTGACACTGCCATACTCCCTACCTCACATTACCACTACTGACACTGCCATACTCCCTACCTCACATTACCACTATTGACACTGCCATACTTCCTACCTCACATTACCACTACTGACCCTGCCATACTCCCTACCTCATATTACCACTACTACCTCACATTACCACTACTGACTTTGCCATACTCCCTACCTCACATTACCACTACTGACACTGCCATACTCCCTACCTCACATTACCACTACTGACACTGCCATACTCCCTACCTCACGTTACCACTACTGACCCTGCCATACTCCCTACCTCACATTACCACTACTGACACTGCCATACTCCCTACCTCACATTACCACTACTGACACTGCCATAATCCCTACCTCACATTACCACTACTGGCACTGCCATACTCCCTACCTCGCATTACGACTACTGACACTGCCGTACCCCCTACCTCGCATTACCACTACTGACATTGCCATACTCCCTACCTCGCCTTACCACTACTGACACTGCCTTAATCCCTACCTCACATTACCACTACTGGCACTGCCATACTCCCCACCTCACATTACCACTGCTGACACTGCCATACTCCCTACCTCGCATTACCACTATTGACACTGGCATACTCCCTACCCCGCATTACCACTACTGACACTGCCATTCTCCCTACCTCACATTACCACTACTGACACTGCCATACTCCCTACCTCACATTACCACTACTGACACTGCCATACGTCCTACCTCACATTACCACTACTGACATTGCCATACTCCCTACCTCACATTACCACTACTGACACTGCCATACTCCCCACCTCACATTACCACTGACACTGCCATACTCCCTACCTCACATTACCACTACTGACACTGCCATACTCCCTACCTCACATTACCACTATTGACACTGCCATACTTCCTACCTCACATTACCACTACTGACCCTGCCATACTCCCTACCTCATATTACCACTACTACCTCACATTACCACTACTGACTTTGCCATACTCCCTACCTCACATTACCACTACTGACACTGCCATACTCCCTACCTCACATTACCACTACTGACACTGCCATACTTCCTACCTCACATTACCACTACTGACATTGCCATACTCTCCACCTCACATTACCACTACTGACCCTGCCATACTCACTACCTCACATTACCACTACTGACATACTCCCCACCTCACATTACCACTACTGACAATGCCATAATCCCTACCTCACATTACCACTACTGGCACTGCCGTACTCCCTTCCTCGCATTACCACTACTGACACTGGCATACTCCCTACCTCGCATTACAACTACTGACACTGCCATACCCCCACCTCACATTACCACTACTGACACTGCCATACTCCCTACCTCACATTACCACTACTACCTCACATTACCACTACTGACTTTGCCATACTCCCTACCTCACATTACCACTACTACCTCACATTACCACTACTGACCCTGCCATACTCCCTACCTCACATTACCACTACTGACTTTGCCATACTCCCTACCTCACATTACCACTACTGACACTGCCATACTCCCTACCTCACATTACTACTACTGACCCTGCCATACTCCCCACCTCACATTACCACTACTGACATACTCCCCACCTCCTATTACCACTACTGACACTGCCATAATCCCTACCTCACATTACCACTATTGACACTGCCATACTCCCTACCTCACATTACCACCACTGACACTGCCATACTCCCCACCTCACATTACCACTACTGACCCTGCCACACTCCCTACCTCACATTACCACTACTGACATACTCCCCACCTCCAATTACCACTACTGACACTGCCATAATCCCTACCTCAAATTACCACTACTGGCACTGCCGTACTCCCTACCTTGCATTACCACTACTGACACTGGCATACTCCCTACCTCACATTACCACTACTGACACTGCCATACTCCCTACCTCGCATTACCACTACTGACACTGCCATACTCCCTACCTCACATTACCACCACTGACACTGCCATACTCCGTACCTCACATTACCACTACTGACACTGGCATACTCCCTACCTCGCATTACCACTACTGACACTGCCATACTCCCCACCTCACATTACCACTACTGACACTGCCATACTCCCCACCTCACATTACCACTACTGACACTGCCATACTCCCTACCTCACGTTACCACTACTGACCCTGCCATACTCCCTACCTCACATTACCACTACTGACACTCCCATGCTCACTACCTCACATTACAACTACTGACACTGCCATACTCCCTACGTCGCATTACCACTACTGACCCTGCCATACTCCCTACCTCACATTACCACTAATGACTTTGCCATACTCCCTACCTCACATTACCACTACTACCTCACATTACCACTACTGACACTGCCATACTTCCTACTTCGCATTACCACTACTGACACTGCCATACTTCCTACCTCACATTACCACTACTGACACTGCCATACTCCCCACCTCACATTACCACTACTGACACTGCCTTACTCCCTACCTCGCATTACCACTACTGACACTGCCATACTCCCCACCTCACATTACCACTACTACCTCACATTACCACTACTGACACTGCCATACTCCCTACCTCACGTTACCAGTACTGACCCTGCCATACTCCCTACCTCACATTACCACTGCTGACACTGCCATACTCGCTACCTCACATTACCACTACTGACATACTCCCCACCTTACATTACCACTACTGGCACTGCCGTACTCCCTACCTCGCATTACCACTACTGACACTGGCATACTCCCTACCTCGCATTACCACTACTGACACTGCCATACTCCCTACCTCGCATTACCACTGCTGACACTGCCATACTCCCTACCTCGCATTACCACTATTGACACTGGCATACTCCCTACCTCGCATTACCACTACTGACACTGCCATACTCCCTACCTCACATTACCACTCCTGACACTGCCATACTCCCCACCTCACATTACCACTGACACTGCCATACTCCCTACCTCACATTACCACTACTGACACTGCCATACTCCCTACCTCACATTACCACTACTGACACTGCTATACTTCCTACCTCACATTACCACTACTACCTCACATTACCACTACTGACACTGCCATACTCCCTACCTCACATTACCACTACTGACACTGCCATACTCCCTACCTCACATTACCACTACTGACACTGCCATACTCCCTACCTCACATTACCACTACTGACACTGCCATACTCCCTACCTCACATTACCGCTACTGACACTGCCATACTCAATACCTCACATTACCACTACTGACACTGCCATACTCCCCACCTCACATTACCACTACTGACACTGCCATACTCCCTACCTCACATTCCCACTACTGACACTGCCATACTCCCTACCTCGTCTTACCACTACTGACACTGCCATACTCCCTACCTCGCCTTACCACTACTGACACTGCCATACTGCCTACCTCACATTACCACTACTACCTCACATTACCACTACTGACACTGCCATACTCCCTACCTCACATTACCACTACTGACACTGCCATACTCCCTACCTCACATTACCACTACTGACTTTGCCATACTCCCTACCTCACATTACCACTACTACCTCACATTACCACTACTGACACTGCCATACTCCCTACCTCACATTACCACTACTGACACTGCCATACTCCCTACCTCACATTACCACTACTGACACTGCCATACTCCCCACCTCACATTACCACTACTGACACTGCCATACTCCCTACCTCACATTACCACTACTGACACTGCCATACTCCCTACCTCCTCTTACCACTACTGACACTGCCATACTCCCTACCTCACATTACCACTACTACCTCACATTACCACTACTGACTTTGCCATACTCCCTACCTCACATTACCACTACTACCTCACATTACCACTACTGACACTGCCATACTCCCTACCTCACATTACCACTACTGACACTGCCATACTTCCTACCTCACATTACCACTACTGACATTGCCATACTCTCCACCTCACATTACCACTACTGACCCTGCCATACTCCCTACCTCACATTACCACTACTGACATACTCCCCACCTCACATTACCACTACTGACACTGCCATACTCCCTACCTCACATTACCACTACTTACACTGCCATACTCCCCACCTCACATTACCACTACTGACACTGCCTTACTCCCTACCTCACATTACCACTACTGACACTGCCATACTCCCTACCTCGTCTTACCACTACTGACACTGCCATACTCCCTAACTCGCATTACCACTACTGACACTGCCATACTCCCTACCTCGCATTACCACTACTGACCCTGCCGTACTCCCTACCTCACATTACCACTACTGACACTGCCATACTCCCTACCTCACATTACCACTACTGGCACTGCCGTACTCCCTACCTCGCATTACCACTACTGACCCTGCCGTACTCCCTACCTCACATGACCACTACTGACACTGCCATACTCCCTACCTCGCGTTACCACTACTTACACTGCCATACTCCCTACCTCACATTACCACTACTGACACTGCCAGACTCCCTACTTCGCATTACCACTACTGACATTGCCATACTCCATACCTCGCATTACCACTACTGACCCTGCCGTACTCCCTACCTCACATTACCACTAGTGACACTGCCATACTCCCTACCTCACATTACCACTACTGGCACTGCCGTACTTCCTACCTCACATTACCACTACTGACCCTGCCGTATTCCCTACCTCACATTACCACTACTGACACTGCCATACTCCCTACCTCGCGTTACCACTACTGACACTGCCATACTCCCTACCTCACATTACCACTACTAACACTGCCATACTTCCTACCTCACATTACCACTACTGACACTGCCATACTCCCTACCTCACGTTACCAGTACTGACCCTGCCATACTCCCTACCTCACATTACCACTGCTGACACTGCCATACTCGCTACCTCACATTACCACTACTGACATACTCCCCACCTTACATTACCACTACTGGCACTGCCGTACTCCCTACCTCGCATTACCACTACTGACACTGGCATACTCCCTACCTCGCATTACCACTACTGACACTGCCATACTCCCTACCTCGCATTACCACTGCTGACACTGCCATACTCCCTACCTCGCATTACCACTATTGACACTGGCATACTCCCTACCTCGCATTACCACTACTGACACTGCCATACTCCCTACCTCACATTACCACTACTGACACTGCCATACTCCCCACCTCACATTACCACTGACACTGCCATACTCCCTACCTCACATTACCACTACTGACACTGCCATACTCCCTACCTCACATTACCACTACTGACACTGCTATACTTCCTACCTCACATTACCACTACTACCTCACATTACCACTACTGACACTGCCATACTCCCTACCTCACATTACCACTACTGACACTGCCATACTCCCTACCTCACAATACCACTACTGACACTGCCATACTCCCTACCTCACATTACCACTACTGACACTGCCATACTCCCTACCTCACATTACCGCTACTGACACTGCCATACTCAATACCTCACATTACCACTACTGACACTGCCATACTCCCCACCTCACATTACCACTACTGACACTGCCATACTCCCTACCTCACATTCCCACTACTGACACTGCCATACTCCCTACCTCGTCTTACCACTACTGACACTGCCATACTCCCTACCTCGCCTTACCACTACTGACACTGCCATACTGCCTACCTCACATTACCACTACTACCTCACATTACCACTACTGACACTGCCATACTCCCTACCTCACATTACCACTACTGACACTGCCATACTCCCTTCCTCACATTACCACTACTGACTTTGCCATACTCCCTACCTCACATTACCACTACTACCTCACATTACCACTACTGACACTGCCATACTCCCTACCTCACATTACCACTACTGACACTGCCATACTCCCTACCTCACATTACCACTACTGACACTGCCATACTCCCCACCTCACATTACCACTACTGACACTGCCATACTCCCTACCTCACATTACCACTACTGACACTGCCATACTCCCTACCTCACATTACCACTACTGACACTGCCATACTCCCTACCTCACATTACCACTACTACCTCACATTTCCACTACTGACTTTGCCATACTCCCTACCTCACATTACCACTACTACCTCACATTACCACTACTGACACTGCCATACTCCCTACCTCACATTACCACTACTGACACTGCCATACTTCCTACCTCACATTACCACTACTGACATTGCCATACTCTCCACCTCACATTACCACTACTGACCCTGCCATACTCCCTACCTCACATTACCACTACTGACATACTCCCCACCTCACATTACCACTACTGACACTGCCATACTCCCTACCTCACATTACCACTACTTACACTGCCATACTCCCCACCTCACATTACCACTACTGACACTGCCTTACTCCCTACCTCACATTACCACTACTGACACTGCCATACTCCCTACCTCGTCTTACCACTACTGACACTGCCATACTCCCTAACTCGCATTACCACTACTGACACTGCCATACTCCCTACCTCGCATTACCACTACTGACCCTGCCGTACTCCCTACCTCACATTACCACTACTGACACTGCCATACTCCCTACCTCACATTACCACTACTGGCACTGCCGTACTCCCTACCTCGCATTACCACTACTGACCCTGCCGTACTCCCTACCTCACATGACCACTACTGACACTGCCATACTCCCTACCTCGCGTTACCACTACTAACACTGCCATACTCCCTACCTCACATTACCACTACTGACACTGCCAGACTCCCTACTTCGCATTACCACTACTGACATTGCCATACTCCATACCTCGCATTACCACTACTGACCCTGCCGTACTCCCTACCTCACATTACCACTAGTGACACTGCCATACTCCCTACCTCACATTACCACTACTGGCACTGCCGTACTTCCTACCTCACATTACCACTACTGACCCTGCCGTATTCCCTACCTCACATTACCACTACTGACACTGCCATACTCCCTACCTCGCGTTACCACTACTGACACTGCCATACTCCCTACCTCACATTACCACTACTGACACTACCATACTTCCTACCTCACATTACCACTACTGACACTGCCATACTCCCTACCTCACATTACCACTACTGACTCTGCCATACTCCCCACCTCACTTTACCGCTACTGACACTGCCATGCTCCCTACCTCACATTACCACTACTGACACTGCCATACTTCCTACCTCACATTACCACTACTGACACTGCCATACTCCCTACCTCGCATTACCACTAGTGACCCTGCCATACTCCCTACCTCACATTACCACTAATGACTTTGCCATACTCCCTACCTCACAATACTACTACTACCTCACATTACCACTACTGACACTGCCATACTCCCTACCTCACATTACCACTACTGACACTGCCATACTTCCTACCTCGCATTACCACTACTGACACTGACATACTCCCCACCTCACATTACCACTACTGACACTGCCATACTCCCCACCTCACATTACCACTACTACCTCACATTACCACTACTGACACTGCCATACTCCCTACCTCACATTACCACTACTACCTCACATTACCACTACTGACACTGCCATACTCCCTATCTCACATTACCACTACTGACACTGCCATACTTCGTACCTCACATTACCACTACTGACACTCCCATACTCCCTACCTCACATTACCACTACTGACTCTGCCATACTCCCCACCTCACTTTACCGCTACTGACACTGCCATGCTCCTTACCTCACATTACCACTACTGACACTGCCATACTCCCCACCTCACATTACCACTACTGACACTGCCATACTCCCTACCTCACATTACCACTACTGACCCTGCCATACTCCCTACCTCACATTACCACTAATGACTTTGCCATACTCCCTACCTCACAATACCACTACTACCTCACATTACCACTACTGACACTGCCATACTCCCTACCTCACATTACCCCTACTGACACTGCCATACTCCCCACCTCACATTACCACTACTGACACTGCCATACTCCCCACCTCACATTACCACTACTACCTCACATTACCACTACTGACACTGCCATACTCCCTACCTCACGTTACCACTACTGACCCTGCCATACTCCCTACCTCACATTACCACTACTGAGACTGCCATACTCCCTACCTCACATTACCACTACTGACACTGCCATAATCCCTACCTCACATTACAACTACTGGCACTGCCATACTCCCTACCTCGCATTACCACTACTGACACTGGCATACTCCCTACCTCACATTACCACTACTGACACTGCCATAATCCCTACCTCACATTACCACTACTGGCACTGCCATACTCCCTACCTCGCATTACCACTACTGACACTGCCGTACCCCCTACCTCGCATTACCTCTACTGACATTGCCATACTCCCTACCTCGCCTTACCACTACTGACACTGCCATAATCCCTACCTCACATTACCACTACTGGCACTGCCATACTCCCCACCTCACATTACCACTGCTGACACTGCCATACTCACTACCTCGCATTACCACTATTGACACTGGCATACTCCCTACCTCACATTACCACTACTGACACTGCCATACTCCCTACCTCACATTACCACTACTGACACTGCCATACTTCCTACCTCACATTACCACTACTGACATTGCCATACTCCCTACCTCACATTACCACTACTGACACTGCCATACTCCCCACCTCACATTACCACTGACACTGCCATACTCCCTACCTCACATTACCACTAGTGACACTGCCATACTCCCTACCTCACATTACCACTACTGACACTGCCATACTTCCTACCTCACATTACCACTACTGACCCTGCCATACTCCCTACCTCATATTACCACTACTAACTCACATTACCACTACTGACTTTGCCATACTCCCTACCTCACATTACCACTACTGACACTGCCATACTCCCTACCTCGCATTACCACTACTGACACTGACATACTCCCCACCTCACATTACCACTACTGACACTGCCATACTCCCCACCTCACATTACCACTACTACCTCACATTACCACTACTGACACTGCCATACTCCCTACCTCACATTACCACTACTACCTCACATTACCACTACTGACACTGCCATACTCCCTATCTCACATTACCACTACTGACACTGCCATACTTCGTACCTCACATTACCACTACTGACACTCCCATACTCCCTACCTCAAATTACCACTACTGACTCTGCCATACTCCCCACCTCACTTTACCGCTACTGACACTGCCATGCTCCCTACCTCACATTACCACTACTGACACTGCCATACTCCCCACCTCACATTACCACTACTGACACTGCCATACTCCCTACCTCACAATACCACTACTGACCCTGCCATACTCCCTACCTCACATTACCACTAATGACTTTGCCATACTCCCTACCTCACAATACCACTACTACCTCACATTACCACTACTGACACTGCCATACTCCCTACCTCACATTACCCCTACTGACACTGCCATACTCCCCACCTCACATTACCACTACTGACACTGCCATACTCCCCACCTCACATTACCACTACTACCTCACATTACCACTACTGACACTGCCATACTCCCTACCTCACGTTACCACTACTGACCCTGCCATACTCCCTACCTCACATTACCACTACTGACACTGCCATACTCCCTACCTCACATTACCACTACTGACACTGCCATAATCCCTACCTCACATTACCACTACTGGCACTGCCATACTCCCTACCTCGCATTACCACTACTGACACTGGCATACTCCCTACCTCACATTACCACTACTGACACTGCCATAATCCCTACCTCACATTACCACTACTGGCACTGCCATACTCCCTACCTCACATTACCACTACTGACACTGCCGTACCCCCTACCTCGCATTACCACTACTGACATTGCCATACTCCCTACCTCGCCTTACCACTACTGACACTGCCATAATCCCTACCTCACATTACCACTACTGGCACTGCCATACTCCCCACCTCACATTACCACTGCTGACACTGCCATACTCACTACCTCGCATTACCACTATTGACACTGGCATACTCCCTACCTCACATTACCACTACTGACACTGCCATACTCCCTACCTCACATTACCACTACTGACACTGCCATACTTCCTACCTCACATTACCACTACTGACATTGCCATACTCCCTACCTCACATTACCACTACTGACACTGCCATACTCCCCACCTCACATTACCACTGACACTGCCATACTCCCTACCTCACATTACCACTAGTGACACTGCCATACTCCCTACCTCACATTACCACTACTGACACTGCCATACTTCCTACCTCACATTACCACTACTGACCCTGCCATACTCCCTACCTCCTATTACCACTACTACCTCACATTACCACTACTGACTTTGCCATACTCCCTACCTCACATTACCACTACTGACACTGACATTCTCCCTACCTCACGTTACCACTACTGACACTGCAATACTTCCTACCTCACATTACCACTACTGACATTGCCATACTCCCCACCTCACATTACCACTACTGACCCTGCCATACTCACTACCTCACATTACCACTACTGACATACTCCCCACCTCACATTACCACTACTGACACTGCCATAATCCCTACCTCACATTACCACTACTGGCACTGCCGTACTCCCTTCCTCGTATTACCACTACTGACATTGGCATACTCCCTACCTCGCATTACAACTACTGACACTGCCATACTCCCCACCTCACATTACCACTACTGACACTGCCATACTCCCTACCTCACATTACCACTACTACCTCACATTACCACTACTGACTTTGCCATACTCCCTACCTCACATTACCACTACTACCTCACATTACCACTACTGACACTGCCATACTCCCTACCTCACATTACCACTACTGACTTTGCCATACTCCCTACCTCAAATTACCACTACTGACACTGCCATACTCCCTACCTCACATTACTACTACTGACCCTGCCATACTCCCCACCTCACATTACCACTACTGACATACTCCCCACCTCATATTACCACTACTGACACTGCCATAATCCCTACCTCACATTACCACTATTGACACTGCCATACTCCCTACCTCACATTACCACTACTGACACTGCCATACTCCCCACCTCACATTACCACTACTGACCCTGCCACACTCCCTACCTCACATTACCACTACTGACATACTCCCCACCTCCAATTACCACTACTGACACTGCCATAATCCCTACCTCACATTACCACTACTGGCACTGCCGTACTCCCTACCTCGCATTACCACTACTGACACTGGCATACTCCCTACCTCGCATTACCACTACTGACACTGCCATACTCCCTACCTCGCATTACCACGACTGACACTGCCATACTCCCTACCTCGCATTACCACTATTGACACTGCCATACTCCAAACCTCACATTACCACTACTGACACATGCATACTCCCTACCTCGCATTACCACTACTGACACTGCCATACTCCCCACCTCACGTTACCACTACTGACACTGCCATACTCCCCACCTCACATTACCACTACTGACACTGCCATACTCCCTACCTCACGTTACCACTACTGACCCTGCCATACTCCCTACCTCACATTACCACTACTGACACTGCCATACTCCCTACCTCACATTACCACTACTGACATACTCCCCACCTCACATTACCACTACTGACACTGCCATAATCCCTACCTCACATTACCACTACTGACCCTGCCATACTCCCTACCTCACATTACCACTACTGACATACTCCCCACCTCACATTACCACTACTGACACTGCCATACTCCCTACCTCACGTTACCACTACTGACCCTCCCATACTCCCTACCTCACATTACCACTACTGACACTGCCATACTCCCTACCTCACATTACCACTACTGACATACTCCCCACCTCGCATTACCACTACTGACACTGGCATACTCCCTACCTCGCATTACCACTACTGACACTGCCATACTCCCCACATCACATTACCACTACTGACTCTGCCGTATTCCCTACCTCGCATTACCACTACTGACACTGCTGTACTCTCTACCTCGCATTACCACTACTGACCCTGCTGTGCCCCCTACCTCGCATTACCACTACTGACACTGCCATACTCCCTACCTCACATTACCACTACTGACATACTCCCCACCTCACATTACCACTACTGACACTGCCATAATCCCTACCTCACATTACCACTATTGACACTGCCATACTCCCTACCTCACATTACCACTACTACCTGACATTAAAACTACTGACTTTGCCATACTCCCTACCTCACATTACCACTACTACCTCACATTACCACTACTGACACTGCCATAATTCCTACCTCACATTACCACTATTGACACTGCCATACTTCCTACCTCACATTACCACTACTGACCCTGCCATACTCCCCACTTCACATTACCACTACTGACCCTGTTATACACCCTACCTCACATTACCACTACTGACATACTCCCCACCTCACATTACCACTACTGACACTGCCATAATCCCTACCTCACATTACCACTATTGACACTGCCATACTCCCTACCTCACATTACCACTACTGGCACTGCCATACTCCCTACCTCACATTACCACTACTACCTCACATTACCACTACTGACTTTGCCATACTCCCTACCTCACATTACCACTACTGACACTGCCATACTCCCTACCTCACATTACCACTACTGGCACTGCCGTACTCCCTTCCTCGTATTACCACTACTGACACTTGCATACTCCCTACCTCGCAGTACCACTACTGACACTGCCATACTCCCCACCTCACATTACCACTACTGACACTGCTGTACTCCCTACCTCACATTACCACTACTGACACTGCCATACTCCCTACCTCACATTACCACTACTGACACTGCCATACTCCCTACCTCACATTACCGCTACTACCTCACATTACCACTACTGACTTTGCCATACTCCCTACCTCACATTACCACTACTACCTCACATTACCACTACTGACACTGCTGTACTCCCTACCTCACATTACCACTACTGACATACTCCCCACCTCCAATTACCACTACTGACACTGCCATAATCCCTACCTCACATTACCACTACTGACACTGGCATACTCCCTACCTCGCATTACCACTACTGACACTGCCATACTCCCCACATCACATTACCACTACTGACCCTGCCATACTCCCTACCTCACATTACCACTATTGACACAGCCTTACTCCCTACCTCGCATTACCACTACTGACACTGCCATACTCCCCACCTCACATTACCACTACTGGCATACTCCCTACCTCACATTACCACTACTGACACTGCCATACTCCCTACCTCACATTACCACTACTGGCACTGCCGTACTCCCTACCTCGCATTACCACTACTGACACTGCCATACTTCCTACCTCACATTACCACTACTGACACTGCCATACTCCCTACCTCACATTACCACTACTACCTCACATTACCACTTCTGACACTGCCATACTCCCTACCTCACATTACCACTACTGACACTGCCATACTTCCTACCTCACATTACCACTACTGACACTGCCGTACGCCCTACCTCACATTACCACTACTGACAAGCCATACTCCCTACCTCTCATTACCACTACTGACACTGCCGTACTACCTACCTCGCATTACCACTACTGACACTGCCATACTCCCCACCTCACATTACCACTACTGACACTGCCATATTCCCTATCTCGCATTACCACTACTGACCCTGCCATACTCCCTACCTCACATTACCACTACTGACACTGCCATACTCCCTACCTCACATTACCACTACTGGCACTGCCGTACTCCCTACCTCGCATTACCACTACTGACACTGCCGTACTCCCTACCTCGCATTACCACTACTGGCACTGCCGTACTCCCTACCTCGCATTACCACTACTGACACTGCCATACTCCCCACCTCACATTACCACTACTGACACTGCTGTACTCCCTACCTCACATTACCACTACTGGCACTGCCGTACTCCCTACCTCACATTACCACTACTGACATTGCCATACTCCCTACCTCACATTACCACTACTGGCACTGCCGTACTCCCCACCTCACATTACCACTACTGGCACTGCCGTACTCCCCACCTCACATTACCACTACTGACACTGGCATACTCCCTACCTCGCATTACCACTACTGACCCTGCTATACTCCCCACCTCACATTACCACTACTGACACTGCCATACTCCCTACCTCACATTACCACTACTGACATACTCCCCAACTCACATTACCACTACTACCTCACATTACCACTACTGACACTGGCATACTCCCTACCTCGCATTACCACTACTGACCCTGCTGTACCCCCTACCTCGCATTACCACTACTGACATACTCGTCACCTCACATTACCACTACTGACACTGCCATAATCCCTACCTCACATTACCACTATTGACACTGCCATACTCCCTACCTCACATTACCACTACTACCTCACATTACCACTACTGAATTTGCCATACTCCCTACCTCACATTACCACTACTACCTCACATTACCACTACTGACACTGCCATAATTCCTACCTCACATTACCACTATTGACACTGCCATACTTCCTACCTCACATTACCACTACTGACCCTGCCATACTCCCCACCTCACATTACCACTACTGACCCTGTTATACTCCCTACCTCACATTACCACTACTGACATACTCCCCACCTCACATTACCACTACTGACACTGCCATAATCCCTACCTCACATTACCACTATTGACACTGCCATACTCCCTACCTCACATTACCACTACTGACACTGCCATACTCCCTACCTCACATTACCACTACTACCTCACATTACCACTACTGACTTTGCCATACTCCCTACCTCACATTACCACTACTGACACTGCCATACTCCCTACCTCACATTACCACTACTGGCACTGCCGTACTCCCTTCCTCGTATTACCACTACTGACACTGGCATACTCCCTACCTCGCAGTACCACTACTGACACTGCCATACTCCCCACCTCACATTACCACTACTGACACTGCTGTACTCCCTACCTCACATTACCACTACTGACACTGCCATACTCCCTACCTCACATTACCACTACTGACACTGCCATACTCCCTACCTCACATTACCGCTACTACCTCACATTACCACTACTGACTTTGCCATACTCCCTACCTC
The DNA here is from genome assembly GCF_031143425.1 of Pleurodeles waltl. Classification (NCBI taxonomy): domain Eukaryota; kingdom Metazoa; phylum Chordata; class Amphibia; order Caudata; family Salamandridae; genus Pleurodeles; species Pleurodeles waltl. Next base: position 85,051,752 of record NC_090444.1, read on the forward strand.
ACATTACCACTACTACCTCACATTACCACTACTGACACTGCTGTACTCCCTACCTCACATTACCACTACTGACATACTCCCCACCTCCAATTACCACTACTGACACTGCCATAATCCCTACCTCACATTACCACTACTGACACTGGCATACTCCCTACCTCGCATTACCACTACTGACACTGCCATACTCCCCACATCACATTACCACTACTGACCCTGCCATACTCCCTACCTCACATTACCACTATTGACACAGCCTTACTCCCTACCTCGCATTACCACTACTGACACTGCCATACTCCCCACCTCACATTACCACTACTGGCATACTCCCTACCTCACATTACCACTACTGACACTGCCATACTCCCTACCTCACATTACCACTACTGGCACTGCCGTACTCCCTACCTCGCATTACCACTACTGACACTGCCATACTTCCTACCTCACATTACCACTACTGACACTGCCATACTCCCTACCTCACATTACCACTACTACCTCACATTACCACTTCTGACACTGCCATACTCCCTACCTCACATTACCACTACTGACACTGCCATACTTCCTACCTCACATTACCACTACTGACACTGCCGTACTCCCTACCTCACATTACCACTACTGACATGGCCATACTCCCTATCTCTCATTACCACTACTGACACTGCCGTACTACCTACCTCGCATTACCACTACTGACACTGCCATACTCCCCACCTCACATTACCACTACTGACACTGCCATATTCCCTATCTCGCATTACCACTACTGACCCTGCCATACTCCCTACCTCACATTACCACTACTGACACTGCCATACTCCCTACCTCACATTACCACTACTGGCACTGCCGTACTCCCTACCTCGCATTACCACTACTGACACTGCCGTACTCCCTACCTCGCATTACCACTACTGGCACTGCCGTACTCCCTACCTCGCATTACCACTACTGACACTGCCATACTCCCCACCTCACATTACCACTACTGACACTGCTGTACTCCCTACCTCACATTACCACTACTGGCACTGCCGTACTCCCTACCTCACATTACCACTACTGACACTGCCGTACTCCCTACCTCACATTACCACTACTGGCACTGCCGTACTCCCCACCTCACATTACCACTACTGGCACTGCCGTACTCCCCACCTCACATTACCACTACTGACACTGGCATACTCCCTACCTCGCATTACCACTACTGACCCTGCCATACTCCCCACCTCACATTACCACTACTGACACTGCTGTACCCCCTACCTCGCATTACCACTACTGACACTGCCGTACTCCCTACCTCAAATTACCACTACTGACACTGCCATACTCCCTACCTCCCATTACCACTACTGACACTGCCATACTCCCTACCTCACATTACCACTACTGACACTGCCATACTTCCTACCTCACATTACCACTACTGACACTGCCATACTCCCTACCTCGCATTACCACTACTGACCCTGCCATACTCCCTACCTCACATTACCACTACTGGCACTGCCGTACTCCCTACCTCACATTACCACTACTGACACTGCCGTACTCCCTACCTCGCATTACCACTACTGGCACTGCCATACTCCCTACCTCGCATTACCACTACTGACACTGCCATACTCCCCACCTCACATTACCACTACTGACACTGCCATACTCCCTACCTCACATTACCACTACTGACATACTCCCCAACTCACATTACCACTACTACCTCACATTACCACTACTGACACTGGCATACTCCCTACCTCGCATTACCACTACTGACCCTGCTGTACCCCCTACCTCGCATTACCACTACTGACACTGCCGTACTCCCTACCTCAAATTACCACTACTGACACTGCCATACTTCCTACCTCAAATTAGCACTACTGACACTGCCATACTCCCTACCTCACATTACCACTACTGACACTGCCATACTCCCTACCTCACATTACCACTACTACCTCACATTACCACTACTGACTTTGCCATACTCCGTACCTCACATTACCACTACTGACACTGCCATACTCCCTACCTCGCATTACCACTACTGACCCTGCCATACTCCCTACCTCACATTACCACTACTGACACTGCCATACTCCCTACCTCACAATACCACTACTGACACTGGCATACTCCCTACCTCGCATTACCACTACTGACACTGTCATACTCCCCACCTCACATTACCACTACTGACATTGCCATACTCCCTACCTCACATTACCACTACTACCTCACATTACCACTACTGACTTTGCCATACTCCCTACCTCACATTACCACTACTACCTCACATTACCACTACTGACACTGCCATATTCCCTACCTCGCATTACCACTACTGACACTGCCATACTTCCTACCTCACATTACCACTACTGACACTGCCATACTTCCTACCTCACATTACCACTACTGACACTGCCATACTTCCTACCTCACATTACCACTACTGACCCTGCCATACTCCCCACCTCACATTACCACTACTGACCCTGCCATACTCCCCACCTCACATTACCACTACTGACACTGCCATAATCCCTACCTCACATTACCACTATTGACACTGCCATACTCCCTACCTCACATTACCATTACTATCTCACATTACCACTACTGACAGTGCCATACTCCCTACGTCACATTACCACTACTGGCACTGCTGTACTCCCTTCCTCGTATTACCACTACTGACATTGCCATACTCCCTACCTCACATTACCACTACTGACACTGCCATACTCCCTACCTCACATTACCACTACTGACACTGCCATACTCCCTACATCACATTACCACCACTGACACTGGCATACTCCCTACATCGCATTACCACTACTGACACTGCCATACTCCCTACCTCACATTACCACTACTGACACTGGCATACTCCCTACCTCGCATTACCACTACTGACACTGCCATACTCCCTACCTCGTCTTACCACTACTGACACTGCTGCACTCCCTACCTCACATTACCACTACTGACACTGCCATACTCCCTACCTCACATTACCACTACTGACATACTCCCCACCTCACATTACCACTACTGACACTGCCATACTTCCTAGATTGCATTACCACTACTGACACTGCCATACTCCCTACCTCACATTACCACTACTGACACTGCCATACTCCCCACCTCACATTACCACTACTGACCCTGCCATACTCCCTACCTCACATTACCACTGATACTGCCATACTCCCTACCTCACATTACCACTACTGACACTGCCATACTCCCTACCTCACATTACCACTACTGACACTGCCATACTCCCTACCTCGCATTACCACTACTGACACTGCCATACTCCCTACCTCACATTACCACTACTGCCTCACATTACCACTTCTGACACTGCCGTACTCCCTACCTCGCATTACCACTACTGACACTGCTGTACTCCCTACCTCGCATTACCACTACTGACACTGCCATACTCCCTACCTCGTATTTCCACTACTGACCCTGCCATACTCCCTACCTCACATTACCACTACTGACACTGCCATACTCCCTACCTCACATTACCACTATTGACACTGCCGTACTCCCTACCTCGCATTACCACTACTGACACTGCCATACTCCCTACCTCGCATTACCACTACTGACCCTGCCATACTCCCTACCTCACATTACCACTACTGACACTGCCGTACTCCCTACCTCACATTACCACTACTGACACTGCCATATTCCCTACCTCGCATTACCACTACTGACCCTGCCATACTCCCCACCTCACATTACCACTACTGACACTGCCATACTCCCTACCTCACATTACCACTACTGACACTGCCATACTCCCTACCTCACATTACCACTACTACCTCACATTACCACTACTGACATACTCCCTACCTCACATTACCACTACTGACACTGCCATACTCCCTACCTCACATTACCACTACTGACCCTGCCATACTCCCTACCTCACATTACCACTACTGACACTGCCATACTCCCCACCTCACATTACCACTACTGACACTGCCATACTCCCCACCTCACATTACCACTACTGACACTGCCATACTCCCTACCTCACATTACCACTACTGACACTGCCATACTCCCTACCTCACATTACCACTACTGACACTGCCATACTCCCTACCTCACATTACCACTACTGACACTGCCATACTCCCTACCTCACATTACCACTACTGACCCTGTCATACTCCCTACCTCACATTACCACTACTGACACTACCATACTCCCTACCTCACATTACCACTACTGACATACTCCCCACCTCACATTACCACTACTGACACTGCCATAATCCCTAGCTCACATTACCACTACTGACACTGCCGTACTCCCTACCTCACATTACCACTACTGACACTGGCATACTCCCTACCTCGCATTACCACTACTGACACTGCTGTACTCCCTACCTCGCATTACCACTACTGACCCTGCTGTACCCCCTACCTCGCATTACCACTACTGACACTGCCATACTCCCTACCTCACATTACCACTACTGACATACTCCCCACCTCACATTACCACTACTGACACTGCCATAATCCCTACCTCACATTACCACTACTGACACTGCCATACTCCCTACCTCACATTACCACTACTACCTCACATTACCACTACTGACATACTCCCTACCTCACATTACCACTACTGACACTGCCGTACTCCCTACCTCGCATTAACACTACTGGCACTGGCATACTCCCTACCTCGCATTACCACTACTGACACTGCCATACTCTCCACCTCGCATTACCACTACTGACACTGCCATATTCCCTACCTCACATTACCACTACTAACACTGCCATACTTCCTACCTCGCATTACCACTACTGACACTGCCGTACTCCCTACCTCACATTACCACTACTGACCCTGCCGTACCCCCTACCTCGCATTACCACTACTGACACTGCCGTACTCCCTACCTCACATTACCACTACTGACACTGCCATACTCCCTACCTCACATTACCACTACTGACACTGCCATACTCCCTACCTCGCATTACCACTACAGACACTGCCATACTCCCTACCTCGCATTACCACTACTGACACTGCCATACTCCCTACCTCACATTACCACTACTATCTCACATTACCACTACTGACACTGCCATACTCCCTACCTCACATTACCACTACTGGCACTGCCGTACTCCCTTCCTCGTATTACCACTACTGACACTGCCATACTCCCTACCTCGCATTACCACTACTGACACTGCCATACTCCCTACCTCACATTACCACTACTGACACTGCCATACTCCCTACCTCACATTACCACTACTGACACTGGCATACTCCCTACCTCGCATTACCACTACTGACACTGCCATACTCCCTACCTCACATTACCACTACTGACACTGGCATACTCCCTACCTCGCATTACCACTACTGACACTGCCATACTCCCTACCTCGTCTTACCACTACTGACACTGCCGTACTCCCTACCTCACATTACCACTACTGACACTGCCATACTCCCTACCTCACATTACCACTACTGACACTGCCATACTCCCTACCTCACATTACCACTACTGACACTGCCATACTCCCTACCTCGCATTACCACTACTGACACTGCCATACTCCCTACCTCACATTACCACTACTGACACTGCCATACTCCCTACCTCACATTACCACTACTGACACTGCCATACTCCCTACCTCACATTACCACTACTGACACTGCCATACTCCCTACCTCGCATTACCACTACTGACACTGCCATACTCCCTACTTCACATTACCACTACTACCTCACATTACCACTTCTGACACTGCCGTACTCCCTACCTCGCATTACCACTACTGACACTGCCATACTCCCTACCTCGCATTACCACTACTGACACTGCCATACTCCCTACCTCACATTACCACTACTGACACTGCCATACTCCCTACCTCGCATTACCACTAGTGACACTGCCATACTCCCTACTTCACATTACCACTACTACCTCACATTACCACTTCTGACACTGCCGTACTCCCTACCTCGCATTACCACTACTGACACTGCCATACTCCCTACCTCGCATTACCACTACTGACCCTGCCATACTCCCTACCTCACATTACCATTACTACCTCACATTACCACTACTGACACTGCCAGACTCCCTACCTCCCATTACCACTATTGACACTGCCATAATCCCTACCTCACATTACCACTGCTGACACTGCCATAATCCCTACCTCACATTACCACTACTGACACTGCCGTACTCCCTACCTCACATTACCACTACTCACACTGCCATATTCCCTACCTCGCATTACCACTACTGACCCTGCCATACTCCCCACCTCACATTACCACTACTGACACTGCCATACTCCCCACCTCACATTACCACTACTGAAACTGCCATAATCCCTACCTCACATTACCACCACTGACACTGCCGTACTCTCTACCTCACGTTACCACTACTGACCCTGCCATACTCCCTACCTCACGTTACCACTACTGACCCTGCCATACTCCCTACCTCACGTTACCACTACTGCCATACTCCCTACCTCACGTTACCACCACTGACACTGCCGTACTCCCTACCTCACGTTACCACTACTGACCCTGCCGTACTCCCTACCTCACGTTACCACCACCGACACTGCCGTACTCCCTACCTCACGTTACCACTACTGACACTGCCGTACTCCCTACCTCACGTTACCACTACTGACACTGCCGTACTCCCTACCTCACGTTACCACCACTGACACTGCCGTACTCCCTACCTCACGTTACCACTACTGACCCTGCCGTACTCCCTACCTCACGTTACCACTACTGACCCTGCCATACTCCCTACCTCACGTTACCACTACTGACACTGCCGTACTCCCTACCTCACGTTACCACTACTGACACTGCCGTACTCCCTACCTCACCTTACCACTACTGACACTGCCGTACTCCCTACCTCACGTTACCACTACTGACCCTGCCGTACTCCCTACCTCACGTTACCACCACTGACACTGCTGTACTCCCTACCTCACGTTACCACTACTGACCCTGCTGCACTCCCTACCTCACGTTACCACTAGTGGCACTGCCGTACTCCCTATCTCACGTTACCACCACTCGCACTGCCGTACTCCCTACCTCACGTTACCACCACTGACACAGCCGTACTCCCTACCTCACGTTACCACTACTGACCCTGCCGTACTCCCTACCTCACGTTACCACTACTGGCACTGCCATACTCCCTACCTCCCATTACCACTACTGACACTGCCGTACTCCGTACCTCACGTTACCACTACTGACCCTGCCGTACTCCCTACCTCACGTTACCACCACTGACACTGCCGTACTCCCTACCTCACGTTACCACTACTGACACTGCCGTACTCCCTACCTCACGTTACCACTACTGACCCTGCCGTACTCCCTACCTCACATTACCACTACTGACACTGCCGTACTCCCTACCTCACGTTACCACTACTGACCCTGCCATACTCCCTACCTCACGTTACCACCACTGACACTGCCGTACTCCCTACCTCACGTTACCACCACTGACACTGCCATACTCCCTACCTCCCATTACCACTACTGACCCTGCCGTACTCCCTACCTCACGTTACCACTACTGACCCTGCCGTACTCCCTACCTCACGTTACCAACACTGACACTGCCGTACACCCTACCTTACGTTACCACTACTGACACTGCCGTACTCCCTACCTCACGTTACCACTACTGACACTGCTGTACTCCCTACCTTATACTGCGGTACTCCCTACCTCACGTTACCACCACTGGCACTGCCGTACTCCCTACCTCACGTTACCACCACTGACCCTGCCGTACTCCCTACCTCACGTTACCACTACTGACACTGCCGTACTCCCTACCTCACGTTACCACCACTGGCACTGCCGTACTCCCTACCTCACGTTACCACTACTGACACTGCCGTACTCCCTACCTCACGTTACCACTACTGACACTGCCGTACTCCCTACCTCACGTTACCACTACTGACACTGCCGTACTCCCTACCTCACGTTACCACTACTGACCCTGCCGTACTCCCTACCTCCCATTACCACTACTGACACTGCAGTACTCCCTACCTCATGTTACCACTACTGACACTGCCGTACTCCCTACCTCACCTTACCACTACTGACACTGCCGTACTCCGTACCTCACGTTACCACTACTGACCCTGCCGTACTCCCTACCTCACGTTACCACTACTGACCCTGCCGTACTCCGTACCTCACGTTACCACTACTGACCCTCCCGTACTCCCTACCTCACGTTACCACTACTGGCACTGCCGTACTCCCTACCTCACATTACTACTACTGACACTGCCGTACTCCCTACCTCACGTTACCACTACTGACCCTGCCGTACTCCCTACCTCACGTTACCACTACTGACCCTGCCGTACTCCCTACCTCACGTTACCACTACTGGCACTGCCGTACTCCCTACCTCACATTACTACTACTGACACTGCCGTACTCCCTACCTCACGTTACCACTACTGACCCTGCCGTACTCCCTACCTCACGTTACCACTACTGACCCTGCCGTACTCCCTACCTCACGTTACCACTACTGGCACTGCCGTACTCACTACCTCACGTTACCACTACTGACACTGCCGTACTCCCTACCTCACGTTACCACTACTGACACTGCCGTACTCCCTACCTCATACTGCGGTACTCCCTACCTCACGTTACCACTATTGACACTGCCGTACTCCCTACCTCACGTTACCACTACTGGCACTGCTGTACTCCGTACCTCACGTTACCACTACTGACACTGCCGTACTCCCTACCTCACATTACCACTACTGACACTGCCGTACTCCCTACCTCACATTACCACTACTGGCACTGCCGTACTCCCTACCTCACGTTACCACTACTGACACTGCCGTACTCCCTACCTCCCATTACCACTACTGACCCTGCCGTACTCCCTAACTCACATCTCTCTATTGCATCTGTTCTTCTTTCACTACCTCATCTTTCTACTTCTCGACCTGTATCTCTACCTTTGCCTCTACCTCTGTCCAACTTATGTCTCTTTCTAACTTATCTCTTGTTCTCTCCTAATCACCTCTCGATGCCCCCAGCCCTCTCCCTCTCTCTCTAAATGCCTTTTCAAACTATCTCTAACTCTATACCTCTACTTCACTGTAAAACCAGAACTATCACCCTTTCACTCTTTCTCTTCCACCGTTTTCTCTTTCTGTCTCTCTGAATAATTTCATCGGGCTACCTCACCTATTTATTTTTACGTTCCGTCTCTCCCAATCTCACGTATTTCTCTACCATATCTCAAGCTCCTTTTCACCTCTAAATTAGCTTTTGGTCCTTCTCCTGCCCCCTCCAATTTCTCTTACTCAGTATAGTTTGAGGGAATAATCTAGGTAGAGATGTGTACACATAGAAAGAGGAGATGAGGTACAAGGCAGGGGAAGAGAAGTAAGCAGGGGTGGCTGGTAACCTTCGAAAGAGGTGAGGCGAGCAAAGTGCTCCACCGCTTCCAAAAAACACAAAATAAAACACCCCCTCCCTCCAAAAGTGCTTAATAAAACATCCCCTCATTTCAAATGCCCACAATATAACACTCCCTCCCTCCAGGAGCCCATAATAAACCCCCCTCCAAAAGCCCCCACAAAACACTCCCTTCCTCCAAGAGCCCATAATAAACCCCCCTCCAAAAGCCCAAAATAAAACACTCCCTCCCTCCAAGAGCCCAAAATAAAACAACCCTCCGTCCAAAAGCCCAGAATAAAACTACACTAACATGTATAATAAATGAACTTAAAATAAATGGTACTTACCCACTGCTGCACGCCCCCCTCAGTGTTCGGAAACTGCAGTTTGGGGTGGAGGGCCCCTAACTAATCTAAATGCTTCTCTCATGCTATTAACCAGCATGAGAGAAGCGCCAGGATTGGATGGAGCAGGTTGGCTGGCACTCCTTCAGGCCCTGGAGGTCTGTGCTTACTCTCCACCCAGCTGTCTAAGACAGCTCAGGATGGAGAGCTTCAAAGTGCGCATGTCAGGCTGGCAGTCACAAGACAGCTGGTCAAACTGACATGCGCACTTTGGGGCATCCGGCCAGCTACTGCTCCAGTCCTCCAGGCTGCCAATCGCCAGCAGAGGACATGTCCCACATGTCTCTTGGCTCGGGGGCACTGCAGCACGAACATCAGTAAAAAATAAAATGGCAATGAAATAATTTAATTGCCATTTTATTCTTTCAGCCACAGTTCGCAGCAGGTGGGCGAGGTTGAGCTTTCCCACCCTTGTGGAGAAATTCAGATTTCACCCAATGGAAGGGTAAAAATCTTTTCTTTGATCAGTTGTTTGATTTTAAATGTTACAGCAAACACATCAATAGTGAACAGGGGTTTATTTGTGATCATGAATATTTGTCAATGAAAGGTACAATTTCAAGAGCTGTGCGTTTATGTCTTATTTTAATAGTATACATTAGACCACTAAATACTCACCAAGTCACCCTTGCAGTGTTCGTACTACAGTGGGCAGAGCAGGATGGTTAGACACTTAAATCTATTTAAAGTAGGGTTGTTGCAAGCCAAAAAAAATCTCAAAATAAAATGCCTTTATCACTGCCTGTTCCCCCCCAGTTGAAAAATAGAAATCATTAGCCCCCCTTCAGACCTTTTCAGAATTATTTTATAAAGATGGCAATGTTTAAATGTGTCTAGACCTATTTAAACATTGCAGTTAAGTACTGTTATTTGTTTAAATGCAATAACATGCTTCTGCTTAAAACAAAGGCCTGTTATCTGTATAATGCTTCTTTTGGCCAGAGTCTGGCGCCCCCCCTGAGATCACTTGAGGCCCCCCTAAGGGGGCCCGCCCCCCAGTTTGAAGACCTCTGCCCCTGACTTCTTGAATTTGGGGCAGGCATCTTGGATTTGCATGCCCTGTACAAAACCTTTGTGTAAAATGTATGCTTCGTTTGTGAGTTTTGGTTCTCGCCATGTGGGTGGCAAACATTCTAACTCAATGATGACTAGCTGATGAGACGTGCCATTTCTTTGGCTTACAAATCCTGTGTTTTTTCTTTCCTTTGAGAATTAGAGGAAGGTCCACTAGGGAGATGGCTGCTTCCTGGGCAGAGTTTATAGGGTCCTCTCTGTAAATATGGCAGACTTGGCCCCTTCTGACACTTATTTCCCTATATATAGGCTTCCTCTGCCTCTTTTGGTTCTGCTGTCCTCAGTGCTTTGCTGCGGCCAGCTTACTCCCCTCCTCTGTCCCTCATTTAGAAGTTTGGGACCTTATTCTTTTAGTTGCAATTTCTTGCTTTGAATATCTGTTTCTTTTTTGGCGTGCTTTGCATTCCATGTCTAAGTGTGTGTCTTTTACAATGGACAACTGCTGTGCCATCTGCCAGATCCCCTTTTATAGGACTGTGACAAGGAAGAGAGACTAGAGGATAATTCCCAGAAAACATACCAGTCATTTTCATCCATCCAAGTCCTGCTCTTTCTCATCACACTGTCACAACCTTCACCCTCCAGTGGTGGGACAAGTGCCCCGACGTGAAGCCAGTAAGACCGGACTCTGTTTTGAGCAGGCCGAGACGCCATTGTCCGCCTGGTCATCGGGAGGTCTACCTTTGACGTAGATGCTGTCTGTCCTTATCTCTCTGAGAACCTGTGAGGGGGACAAGCCATTCAGACACTGACATCAATAAAAAAAACTAATGTGACATCAGTCTGGGAAAAGAGTCTTGTTATCTATATTTCAAGGTCAGCTAACATTAATAACACAAACAATGTAGTCTGAATTGTTGTGTGTTTACCATATTTGTTTATATGTATGTGCCTAAGAATAGCACATTGATGCATACAGGTGATGTCAGAAATTCCTCAAAAATTTGCCATCTAAGATAAGATAGGTGATCAACGGTATAAAAGGCTCATAAAGTGGCCACTTGTTGGGAGACGTCCTCGGTCCCAGATCATCACACAAGCTTCTGCCAGAAGATCCTGACAGAGACAGCCGTACTACAGGAGGATCCCTTCTCACGCAGAGAGCTGATTCCAAGACACGTCCGAGAGGAGCTGATCCCAGCTGCTGTTCGTTTTCCCTTCGAGGGAACACTTTCTCCCAGCTACTGATAACTACAGATTCTTGCTGCACACACTTACGCAGTGCGCAGAGTCCCTCAAGAAACTTTAGATGCAAGTTAAGCTACTCCATGCTCTCACAACACAGCGCTTAGAAGTTGGTTTTAGGGTGTTAGGTTGCCAGATGATATTTCCACTATATGGTAAAAATGTTCATATTATTTTTGTTAGCTGCATGCGTTAGTTCTGCTTTAATAATATTCTGTGCAGTTATTTTAAATGTGACACAGTTGAAATAAAACATTTTTAAACATATGGGGCCTGATTACAACTTTGGAGGAAGGTGTTAATCCGTCCCAAATGTGACGGATATACCACCAGACGTATTACGAGTCCATTATAACCTATGGAACTCGTAATACGGCTGGTGGTAAATCCGTCACTTTTCCATCACATTTGGGATGGATTAACACCTCCTCCAAAGTTGTAATCAAGCCCATAGTGTAATTCTCTCAGTGCAGTGCTTGTGTGTGATATTAAACAGAATGAAATTGGGTTTGAACTACCACTGTTTCCCTGATCCTATTGTAAGGTACTGTTATTAATAATGAAAGTACGGAGACCACATCAAAGTGGGGTTGTGTGGGACCACAATAACCTCCAGAGTCTGTGCGCTGCACTAAATTCAGCCACCCGTGGGTGTGTGAAAGTGAACCTTGTAAAAACTAAGGCAGAGTCTCAGTTTGCACAACAGCCAATGGATTGTGGCTTGTGCTTTATTGCTTGTTATGTTACAGTATCTGATCAGGGTTAGGAACCGTTTAAAGTCTGATCCACATGTGGAGGAAGAGTTTCAAAAGTTTAAGAGTTTTGCTTTACAGAGGCTTGTCAGTGGGAGGTATTAGGCTACAAGAACTGTAACTAGACAGAGCTTGCTGTGCTCCATCAAGATGTTTGCTGAGGTCATGATTCTGACAGTTCCCTTTGATGCTTCTTTGTAATACCATTCAGCCCTGTGGTTCACTGGATTTGTTATGTAATTACCAAGGAACCAACATGATAGCTCCTTTTTAATTTGTAACAATCAGAGAGCCATTTTTCTAGATCTAATCTCTTATATTCTGAGACGTTGGAATCTTTAAAGCTGCTGTTTTGTGTGCATTCTTCCTTAACCGTGTGCATACCTACACTTTCTATGTGCACCTTAACATCTCACTATGCAGGGTGGCAGAGATTACCCTAAACACACTGCGGAGTAGGGTTTTACTTTCACAAACCAACTAACGGTTATGAATGTGTGAATTGTGCATGCACATGCTGAAGCTACAAATGTTGGTGTTGCAACAGTATGTACCTTTCCAGAAAGTAACATTGCAGTTATTTCCCAGCTTCCATCTGAACAGGAAGTGACATCACTGTTTTCCACCAGAAACCATGGCCTCCTTTCCTACTTCAGTTGGCTCTTCAAGGTGTTCCACCACCCAGGAGACCCCTGCAAAGGGCAGACATGGACAAGGGTGTTACATGTTTGAGCCTGTAGAGGGCAGACCTAAATAAGGATGTCGCTTGTTTGGGCTACTAAGGAGAGACACAGACAGGGTGTTACCTATTTGGCCATGGTAGTACCAGGAAAGACATTGGGCAAGAAACCTGCTCCATAACAACCCCAGTAAGCAGCTTCTAGATAAGATGTTCATGTGTCCAACACCTCTGAGTACCCATCCCAGTAATCGCCAGACATCCTCAAACAAAACACATTATTACTTTAATCATGTTAATTAATGCTTGCTCTGAGTTACTCCAGACTCCAAATATATCTTGGACCACGTCATCCATTACAATGTCAAGGAATGGCATTGAGTCCTCCTCTTAATTCCTGATTGTTCCCAGTATCCACTACTTTTCCTCCCCATAGAAGTGCATACGAGGGATTGGGAACCTTGGACACATTCTATAGAAGGACCTCCATCTTGGAAAGGGCACTTTATAAGGCCTGTCCACACCCCTATGCTAAAGCTCAGAGATGGGTTGGCACATGAAGAAGCCCATGTGTGACATTCTTCTTGCAGTGCTAAATCCTGAAGACTCATTGCTGCCCATCATGCCTAATGTTTCATGTGGCACACAGAACAACTCACGGGTGACGGTGAACATTGAAATGCAAATGCAATCTAGGCAGCAAGGATGCTTAGCCATGTGCGGAGTATGGAATCCACCAACAAGCTGAGTGTTAGCGTAACACTCTTTCTTCTCCTGAACATGTGTAATCTTTGTTCTGGTGTGAGCACAGTTCTTGGCACAGATGTAATAATATGCCTCCTTTTGAAACTCTGGACTTATTGAGATGCCTTCGCAAGAAAAAGCAGACTAGTGAGCATGGACTGAGGAAGCATCTTCACCAGTATAATCTTTCCAGGGGATCTGAAATGAATAAAACCTCAAAACGCAAAGGATCAACATAAGGAGATGATGGAAAACCTCTAAGATTAAATACTTGCTACGAAAAACAGAAAAAACTTTGGTGGCATTATAGGTTACATAACTATACGAAAAGGCTGTAATAAGTAGGAAGGACAATTACTTTGAGTTATGTTATATTAGTGTTGTAGATATTTCTCCAAACTTTCATTAGTTCACTTTGTTTGCACGTGAGATTGGGTATGACAACCACAAGAAACAGCTTGTTCCACTCCAAATGCCTTACACAAAGTTCTGCAAAACATAAAGATATTGAGTATCGGTATCAGAAATTATGATAGAAAGACTAAAAATGACACTAACAAATATTGAGTCATTTCTTCAGCCATTGGTAACTTGAATAGAGTAGAAAACGGACCATCTCTGAGGTGTCTACTGTAACCGCTAACATGCAGTATCCTTCTGAAGATGAAAGATCCAACATAAAGGGGGTTATTACAACTTTGGAGGAGGTGTTAATCTGTCCCAAAAGTGACGGTAAAGTGACGGATATACCACCAGCCGTATTACGAGTCCATTATATCCTATGGAACTCGTAATACGGCTGGTGGTATATCCGTCACTTTACCGTCACTTTTGGGACGGATTAACACCTCCTCCAAAGTTGTAATAACCCCCAAAGTCTGTAGAAATCATATACCAAAGTTCAGGAGCACCAAGTAACAGCTATGAGTAGCCATAATGCTTAGAATGTAAGGATTTATGCTGGGAACAAATGGGACAGGCAAAAAATTATCCATGAATCTCAGAATGGACTGTTGGCCACTTGTGGGGAAATGTGGCGTATTATATGGCGAGGTTGTGTGACCTCACCTTCGAATACACTCATGTTACCGGCGTGGGTACAGTCAAGCTTGTTTGTTAAACCTAAGCTCAACCCTAAGTAGCTTTGGCTTCGGGTAGCCAGGCTTAAACAAAGAAACATGTTTAAAGCATTTAAAAGTGCCATAAATATGAAATAAGAAAGTCACACAACATGAAAGAAATCCAACACCTATTTATAAAAATAGATTCCACTGTTTGACTTCTTAGACAGCAAAACAAACAAAATCCACTGGAAGGTTCCGGAGATATGATTTTTTTACGTAAATGGTTGAAGCAAAGTTACAGAAACTTTATAAAACTTTTAAAGAATTGTGTTGGACTACTTCGGCCAGCTTTGGGTGACCAAATCTGACAAGGAGAAGGTCAAGGGGACAAATGAGGACTAATATTACAGTTACCTTGGCAACAAAGCAGACTCAAGTCCTGGTTCCAGGTACTACGGGCGAACTGCCCAAGACTTTAATGAAGATGCTGTAAGATGCTGAGGATGCCGCGAGGTCGACAAGGTTCTTCCTGAGGCTACTCCGTGGTCCACGGTCCAGGTGGGGTGACTTTGGCCACCAGAGTGAATGTCCTTCAATGTCTCCTTTGGTCGAGCAAAGGTCCAGTTGCCACTTGACTACTGTTCTCCAGTCATAGCAAAACCAGTGGTTCCCTTTGGTGAAGGCTAGTGTCCGTCTTTGGTGACCACACTGCAACCCGCCGACTCTCCCAGGTCCAGCAGACTGGAGTGCAACTTTTGAGCATTGGGACTTGGTCGCCTAGGCTGCATGTTGGTGGTCAGTGGTGATCAGGAGCTTGTGGCTACTAACTAGCCAGAATGGCCTTCTTCAGCTTTTATGGCCCTGGTGCTGTAACAGGAAGTCAGCCAACTGACTCTTGGTGTTCACCTCTTCTTCCTGGGGCTCGGGAGTGACTTTTCCATGAGGCGTGAACCACAGGCACAGTCATCTGTTTGCTAGCCCAAGGATCAGCAGGTACAGTCCAGCAGTTGGGGCAGCCTCTTGCCAAGTCCAGGCAACAGCAGGGCAACCCTTCCTCGGTCCTTTATCCAGTCTAGATGTGATCTTAGGCCTGGGTGCCAGGGGTGCCATATTTATGCCCAGAAAGTGCCCTCGCCAAAGGGCTACTAGGACCCTCCCCACCTGATGTCAACTCCCTGCAATGTATGGCATCTAGTTATCCAAGAGTGCATTATTCCGCCCACTCCCAAGATGGTAGAACCCCTCTCTTGGTGTGTGCAGATTGGTTGCCCACCTTAGAGATGTGGCTACCTGAGAGCTACACGCCAAGAGAAAAATCTGTTTGGCAACTGTCTCCCCCCTCTGTCCCCGATGTCAATGCATCTACCTCAACAAAGAGCAGCTCCTCTCCTGTGTGTTAACCATCTGCCCTTCAAGGCGGCTTCCCCTTTGAAGCACGCCTTTTCAGCTCACACTATGGCTTCCTGCCAGGAAGAAATGACACCTCTTACAACAGCAGGCCTCTATTGTTCATGCTCCTGGGAACCTTTCACACTTCTCGTCAAGGCAGAAAGTTGTCTTGTGGCCAACATCTGCAAGTGGCCACAAGAAGACTTGGGTAACAGAGTGGCAATTTTCTAAAAGTTACATTTGTTAAAAAGTTACATTGAATTTGACTTGGGCATCAAGTCAGGTTTAACGTAATTATTATTTTGATATTTCAAAGTATCCATGTTTGTAGTCTCATTCAGAAGTTAGCACAGCTGCGCTGTCAGTGTGTAACCCTGCACGCGCTAATGCGGCTACTAAAGTTTCTGTAGTATAAACAATTTTTTTTTTTACTTTTAAGTCTTATGAAACTACATGTCCTACTTTTAAATATACAGTACCCTGCCTTAGGACTTTGTAGACCTGCTGTAGAGGTGACATATTTTAAAGAGTGAGGTTTGGGCTTTGCTGTTAGTTTGAAAGGCAAAGTTGAGTTAGCAGTTTAAAACAGCCCTGCCAGTCTGCAGTGGAAGGTTGAGAGACTTGTTTTCACATTGCCACATCCGTAACGGCACAATAAGTACTGCAGCCTTGGTGGGACACTCTAACGTACAGGCCCTGGTACTATACATTAGGGGCTAATAAGTAAGTAAAGTTATACCAACTGGCTGTACGCCAATCAATCATATACTTAGTATGGTCTGAGGTTTGGTTAGCAGGCCTCAGTCACAAAGCAGCAGTATCAGTTTAAAACTTTGGAGGTGATCATGCAAAAAGATCCTTACACCACTAAAAGATCTTAAAACTAAATCCAATGTAGTCTTAACTCCTCTATGACCAGAACTGGCTAAGCCATGACACATAATCATTAATCCAACTTGAGGTGTCTCTGTCACACTGCCTTCTTCTAATGGATGCTGCTACCCACAGTTGTAGGAAGGTTGGAGAGCTAAGCCCCGACAAACCAGAGACGTGCATTTCAACAATTAACACACAGTTTATCAGAAACACTTTCAAAATTATCTTCCAATTTGCTTACACAGCGGAATTTAGCCCCTCTTCTTTTGACTTCTATTTAAGATTCTTTCAATGGTAACTATGTCTAATGGTCCTTGTTCCATACAACTCAGTGAGCACAGGGTACTCAAAGGTATTGACAGGGTGAGTCTTTATCTTTTAACATAGTTATGTGTACATTTGTGTTCTTCAACAGACAAAAATGACGTAGCTCTCAAAAATGCAAAGGCTCTCAGTTTGATTTAGAAAGCAATGGCTAATATTTTATCACCTCAAAAGTGAAAAGACTATGGCCCTCATTCTGACCCTGGCGGTCGGCGGAGAGACGGCGGTCGGACCGCGAACAGACCGGCGGTATTAAAAATGGCATTCTGACCGCGGCGGTCCCCGCCGCGACCGACCGCTACTTCTCCGCTCCGACCGCCGCGGCGGTCATGACCGCGGGGCTGGAGTTTGCGCACTCCGGCCCCGCGGTCGTCCCAAGACCGCCAAGGGTATTATGACCCTGCCTACCGCCGCGGTTTCTTGCGGGCGGGAACCGCCGTGCGAACCATGGCGGTAAGCACTATCGGGGCCAGGGAATTCCTTCCCTGGCACTGATAGGGGTCTCCCCCACCCCCCACTACCCACCCGAGTCCTCCCCCCACACCCTCCACCCCCCTGCCACCCCCCAGAGTTGGTACGAACCCCCCCCCCACCCCCACCCCGACATGCACATACATGTACCCCGACATGCACACACCCCCAACATGCACATATACACACCCCCTACACACACATACACAACGGGGACACATACCCGCACACATACATGCCGACATGCGCACCTGCCGAACAGCACACATTACCCATAGACACAACAGCACCCCTCTACACACTCACACGCACACCCCCATGCACGCACACATCACACAACACCCCCCTACCCCCTCCCCTCACGGACGATCAACTTACCTTGTGCGTTGGTCCTCCGGGAGGCGACGGGAGCCATAGGGACGTGACCGCCAACAGAAGACCGCCAACAGAAGACCGCCACACAGAAATGTGGGTCGTAATTCTGGGGGCGGTGTTCTGCTGGCGTGGCGGTGGAGGTTGACCAGTCTCCACTTTTCCGCCGACCGCCAGTGTGGCTGCTGGCGGTTTTCCGGCGGAACGCTCCCAGCGGTCAGAATGCGCACAGCGGCACACCGCCGCGGTCGGCGGTCTTCACCGCGGCGGTAACTCGGCGGTCTTGCGAAAAGACCGCCAAGGTCAGAATGAGGGCCTATTTCTCCTTAGTTCTAGTTTACGACATTGATTTAAGAAGGAAATGTAGAATCACCCGTCTATGGCTCACCGGGGAGAAAGATGAGAGACTGACAAGATTTCTCTCAGAGCAGAGCTCAAAAAAAGATAAGATCAGAATGCAGAAAGGAGGTGAAAACACAAAGGACACAGGACAGAATGAGAAATAGTGAAAATCATTCCTCAGAGAATAATCCAACACTGTTTACTAGGACAAGCTGCATCAAAGTGTGTCAATACAGTCTAGACTGTGGCTTTGACGTCAGACTCTAATCTTGCAGAACATTGCAATGTGCAGGACCACATACTGACTGGACCATCTTAGAGGCTGGCTTGAGTAACCTACCCCTCCATAACAATCCCCATGTACCAGCATTTGTGTCCTTGTTTCTGTTTAAGTATCTTAAACTCTGGGTTTTAAGCTGTCATGCAAATACCATTCTTTACACAATGAAACTTAGCCTCCCTATTCCGGACAGTAGCATCTCACAATGGCTGGACCTCTGTCCGGGATGTTGTGAGATATCATTTGTGAAAGGATTTTACAAGCTGTGGAGCATGAACATTTTTAGAGGGTTCCCTTGTTCTCTCACCTGGTGTGTAACCTTTCCAGTCAACTAAACAGTAAGCCTTCCCTCTGTCTTTGAGTTCAGGATTCTCTTAACTTTGTACTCTAGATTTCCACAAGCAGATATAAGACTTTTAAAAGATTAAGGGGGTGATTCTGACCCTGGCGGTCACGGACCGCCGGGGCCAGGGTCGGCGGGAGCACCGCCAACAGGCTGGCGGTGCCCCGCAGGGCATTCTGACCGCGGCGGTATGGCCGCGGTCAGAAAGGGAAAACCGGCGGTCTCCCGCCGGTTTTCCGCTGCCCTATTGAATCCTCCATGGCGGCGCAGCTTGCTGCGCCGCCATGGGGATTCTGACACCCCATACCGCCATCCTGTTCCTGGCGGTTCTCCCGCCAGGAACAGGATGGCGGTATGGGGTGTCGCGGGGCCCCTGGGCATGGGCACTGCAGGGGCCCGCGTAAGAGGGCCCCAAAAAGAATTTCAGTGTCTGCTTTGCAGACACTGAAATTCGTGACGGGTGCAACTGCACCCGTCGCACCTTCCCACTCCGCCGGCTCAATTCTGAGCCGGCGTCCTCGTGGGAAGGGTTTTTGCACTGGGCTGGCGGGCGGCCTTTTGGCGGTCGCCCGCCAGCCCAGTGCAAAAGCCAAAATACCCTCAGCGGTCTTTCGACCGCGGAGCGGTATTTTGGAGGGGGGAAGTCTGGCGGGCGTCCTCCGCCGCCCGCCAGACTCAGAATGACCCCCTAAATGCAATTGTAGTTCCGTGAAATCAATGAAGCGCTTGGCTGAGGCAAAGTACCCTAGATGCATCAAAAACAAAGATGATGCAGGCCGCAGGGTAGGTGATGCGTCAAAAGAGCCAGAGATGCATTGGTTCCTTACTGATGCAGGGAAGGTGATGCGTTGGTTCCTTACTGCTAGGCAGGGGAGGTGATGCGTTGGCTCCTTAGTTCCACAGGGGAGGTGATGCATCATTTGCGGCACGAAGAGAATGGCACCGAGGGGCGAGGCGTCGATGAAGCGTCATGTCGAGCCGCAATGTCACAGTGTTGAAGCAGGAGCTACGTCGGAGTCAGGGCGGTGCGTCACATACTTCAGTGATATGGTGCTGGAAACTCACGCAGTAGTGGTTCTTCTGACGTGCTGTGATGGAAAGCTGGGGCCTGCATGGAAAACCACAGTTATTGCATCATGCGTGGACCACGCTCCCGTAGGGGCAGCAGAGATGCGTCAGTTCGGAATGATGCATTGAATCGAAGTGTGGATTTTCATCTCGTAGCACCAAAACCAAGGGCCCAGTGTGGATTTGGCACCACTTGACAGGACAGGGCTCTGAGCAGAGGAGCCCAGGTGCTGGTAGATGAAGTCTTTAATGTCCCTGAGACTTCTTAATAGGAGGAAGCTCAACTCAAGCCCTTGGAGAACCTCGGAAAGCAGGATGTAGAAAGCAACGTCCAGTCCTTTCACTGCCAAGACAGAAGCAGCAGGCCAGCACATCAAAGCATCAGGCAGAGTGGTAGTCCCTCCTACATCATCCAGCTCTTCTTCCTAGCAGAATGTCCTCAGTCCAGAAGTGTTTTGACTTTGTGGGGTCAGAGGCCCAGTATTTATACCCATTTCTGTATTTGAAGTAGGCAAACTTCTAAGAGAAATCTTTGTGGTGCACATGACCCTGCCTTTCCCTACCCTGTCCCCTGACACACTCCAGGGGGTTGTGTAAGGACAGGCACAGCCCTATTCAGCTGCTAGTGTCCGTACCTCCTACCACTCTAGCTAAGAAAGACCCATCAGGATATGCAGGGCACACCTCAGCTCCCTTTGTGTGACTGTTTAGAGTGAATTCACAAAACGCCCAGCTGTCATCCTGACCCAGAGGTTTATTCCACAGACAGGCAGAGACACAGAATGGTTAAGCAAGAAAATGTCCACTTTCTAAAAGTGGCAATTTCAAACTTACAATTTAAAAAGCAAATTCGGAACTGTGAGTTCAGAGACCCCAAACTGCACATCTCTATCTGCTCCCAAATGGAAATTACACTTAAAAGATGTTTCAAGGCAATCCTTATGTTGCCCACTTGCAATAGTGAAAACTGAATTTAGCAGTATTTCACTATCAGACTAGGGACATACTAGTAAATCAAATATGCCAATCATGGATACTTCAATCACCAATACCATTTAGACAGGAAGCACTTTCACTTTAGCACTGGTCAGTAGTGATAAAATGCCCAGAGTCCTAAAGCCAGTAAAAACGAAATACAGCACAGGATTAAAAACAGGAGGTCAGAGCCAAACAGACAGGGGAAACCACGCCAAGGGCTGACGGGTCTAACAGTCTCTAAGAAGGGCTCATGAGGATCTGCATGAAGCAAAATGGGTGCGGCTATGAAGGCTTCTTTCAGGCAGTGAAAAATGAGTTCAGCCTCTTTTGATCATTTGAAAGGGTTTCCCTTTTTAAAGTAATCTAGTGATTGGTATGATTTTTTCTGGGAACCCTTTTTTATGAATCGTCAATAAAAATTTGCAAATCCTATAAAGCTCTTAACTTTTTTATTTACAGTTGTGGGAAATGGACATTCAACCTGAGCTTTCACCTTCTTTATATCCACGATAACTCCTCCTGTTGCTAAAATAAACCTAAAAAAACTCTACTGCTTCACTTTAAAAGCACATTTATCTAATTATGTATATAATCGATGAACACATAATTTTTTCTCAGTACCATCCTCGTGTTTCATGATTACTTCAGATGTCTTTGACTAGATTAGGATCTCAGCAGTATACACTACTGAAAATTTGACAATAAATTCTCCTAACACATCGATAATAAAATATAAAGAGGCCCCTGGAGAATTACAAGGATCAAAAACATTGCCTGGTATTCAGATAGGCCATTCTTCGTTCTAAATGCAGTCTTCTATTAATTGTCTTTGCTTATAATGAGGTGATGGGCTTCTCTCAAGTCTAACGTAGTATAGATTTGAGTGTCCGTGACATGATTCAAGGGAACTGTAATCAGGGATAAGGGACGGCAAATCTTTACTTTACCTCGATTAATTGCTCTAATTGGATCACACAGTCCTACAGACAGTGTTGGGGTCATTTTTCAGCTTTGGTTTCACTCAATATATTTTTTAAATCTTCACAGTCAGGAGGTGATTCACCAAAATCTACGATACAGACCAAGGCACTCGGGAAGCATGGCTGCTTGGAATACTTCTGAATCTGAATCATGGACTCCAAAACAGTGTTCTAAATGACAACTTGAGTTGTTATCTTTCTTTTCTCTCAACCAATAACGGATTTGTGCTCAGTAAGCCAAGGTAGGTCTAAAATCATTTAGAGCTGGGATGCATCAACTAAATTGGATTGAATCTTTTCTCTATGAACTTGATTTGTGATTAACTTGATTTGTTCTGTGTGACTTGTAATTGGTTCAGATAACAGGTTGGTATCAAGCGCTGTTCTTGTAGGTTAATTTTACCTCTTGTGGATTGCTATTAATCATATTTTCTAGGCATATGAATGTTGCAACCATTGCCATTTACTACGGAAATTATCCTCACAGTTACTCCCCTTAAGACTTATTTCCCGGGAGTTTATTGTCTTGCGCAATACCAAGCGTGCAGTGGAAGGATGAAGTGCATTTTCCAAGTGAAGAGGTTCTGGAATTGTTTCTACCTTCACACCCACCAAGGCAACTCCTACGCATCGTGCCAGTCAATTCCCTTCTGCCCGGTTTTGACTTCTTCATGCAATTTTTCATGAAGTGTCTGGCACAGTGCATGCATAGATTTTCCTGTCTCTGCTTTTCTTTCTCTTAATTCCTCTATGACTCTTGGATAGTATCAAATAGCATAGGTTCCACTCCTTGTTTACCATCTTGCATTTTTGTATTTTCAGTCATAATTTTGTCAAACTCAATTATGCCTGAACTCAAGGTTTTATCTTTTTTCGCCCTTACAGCCAGTCAACCTATAACCAAACCTTAGCACTAAATCCAACAAGGCAGATACTTTTGAGGGTCTACTGGGGACATGGGCAAGGGCAAGGGCATCTTTCAATTCTTTATGCTGTCCTCTCTAAAATAGTGCTGCTTTTTTGATTCAGGCCACTTCTATAATTTGTTTAAGTGTGCTAGGAAGGCTTCAGTCTCATGAGTATCTTGCCTCAAATCTAGTGATTCTGTATCTGTGGCCCAGGCAACCTTTGTTCGATGAAATAGTCTTAGGAATTCTGTTTTATAAAGCTCAAAATTAAGTAGCAATGTTTCATCTCTAGAAACGAGTAGCATTGACTAAGTGACCACATTGCCATTCAAGTAAGTTAAGACAAAGGCCACTTGTGATTGTGCATCAGGAAATATTATAGGGCGACACAAATTGTGAAGTGAGCACTGAATTGAAGTCTAAGTCTCTTCTGGCTCCCCCTTTAATCTCTTAGAAGAGGCCAAGGGCATGGTTGTAGTCAATGTAAGTACTTTTTGTGTGGTAACTCTAGGTGTGATGAGGAAGGTGTTAAGGAATTCCTTGTTTCAAGGGCTGAGGTACTGACACTATTTTCCACATTTGAAGTTAAGACAGTGGACTGGACTCAAGACAGGTAGCTATCACATTTTGTTGAAGGGCTATTTTTTCTTCTCGAACCCCTTCTAAATCCCTCTGCATCCCTTCTAGCAGTCCTCCTAAAGTCCTTAAATTATAACCTTCCACCATTCTGCTCAGGTAGATAAAGGTATGTGGATATGACCAGAAATGGCTAAGCCATGACACATTTTTATTATGTTCAACTTTAATTTCTTAGTTGGCACAAAAACTGCATGTGCCAGGACTGGGGTCTACACTTCCATAGAAAGAAAGAAGCCTATTCCAAGTGTCCCACCCAAGATTCCTACCCAGTCCCAACTATTAATGCAACCATGAAAGAAAGTATACAGGGAAAAGAGGGTTGAGTAGAAAAGAAACTGCCTTTGGATTTACACCACCCTTTTCTACTGAACGCTGTCCTCGAGTGTAATAGGAAGGGTGGAAGAGTTAAGCAGTACTACAACACAGATATGCATTTCAACACTTCACATACAGTTAACCAGTCACAGGTTCTAAAGTATGTTAAAAGTTGCTAACTTAAACACATCTTGACACTATAGGGGTTTACCTCCATTCTTTTGACTTCTAGTTAAGATTCTTATAATGGTAATTAAGTACAACAGTCCTTGTAATGTTCCATACAACGGAGTGGACACTGGGGACTGAAAGGTACCAGCAGTCTGAGTCTTTTCCTTTAAAACATTTGTAAAGACACCTCTTTCAAAAATGTGAAGATTGCTGGATAATATTATCTAAACTCACAAATGAAGACATCTTTTTTTAGTTTTAGCTTGCAACTCTGATCTGAGGTGGAAATGCAGCCTTGTCTGTTTTTGCTGCTCATCTGAGAGTGAGATGAGGGTACTGACAAGATTCTCTCAGAGCAGAACTTAAAGAAGTGTTGAATTGCAGAAAAGAGCCAAAAGTCAGAAGAATACAAGTGGGAATGGGGAAGGATGCCACTGTTCTTCCTCAGACAAAGAGCACGTGCTGAATGGAACACTGCTCATTAGGAGGAACAGTATTGAACTGCGTCAATACAGTCTAGAGCAGGTTTTAGAATTTGCTTGCACTGTGCTTGTGAAATCTCTTGTTTTTGAAAAACAAAATCTTAAAAGGGAGCTTAGAACCTGTGCAATACTTAAATGAACTTACCATTTATTGATTCCAGGCTTCTGATTGGCCAGCACGCCACCTGCTTTCACTTCCTGCTCTGCTTTGTCATTCATGCCATGGAGCTTGGCCCAAGTACAGCTTCCTGTCATTGGCCACTGACTAGTGGCAGTGTCCTTCCACTGGCTACTCACTCAGAAGGTACTTTTTATTTTCATTTCCGAATGAGCACTCCATACGAGAGCATTTGCTTGTTGTCTTCCTGCACTGCATTGCATTTTAACGTTTAATCACCATTCAGGGGCTTTTATGTTTATCTATTTTGTTGCAACATTTATGTAGCACAAACACAACCCAAGGTTATTGGAGTGCTTTACATGGGCAAGACTCACTTTTCACAGGGACACTTAGAGAGCACTCCATAAGAGTGCATCTGCAGCCACCTTCTTCCCACCACAGCATGTAAACCCACCACTCCATCCCTTCTTTTAACTCAAAACGCCCTCCTCTCGGCTCCCGTGACCTCCCTAGTGGCCACCACCCTCCTCCCACATGTCATCCACCCTCCTCCCTCATGTCCTTTTCATTTCCATTCAGGGATGCCATCAAGGAGTTTTTATTTTTATTCTTTTATTTTGTTGGTGCATTTATGTGGCACCAACACAAACTGAGTTATTGGAGTGCTTTACATCAGCACCAGTTACATTTCAGCAAGACACTTGTGGGGTTATTCTAACTTTGGAGGAGGTGGTAAACAGTCCCAAAAGTGACGGTAAAGTGACAGATATACCACCAGCCATATTACGAGTTCCATTGGATATAATGGACTCGTAATACGGCTGGTAGTATATCCGTCACTTTACCGTCACTTTTGGGACGGTTTAACACCTCCTCCAAAGTTGTAATAACCCCCTTAGTCGGCTCTCCATAGGAGTGCATCGGCAGGCGTCTTTTCCCCACCCCAGGTTGAAAACCCACCACCTCCACACCCTGCTGTTGTTTTGAACAACCCCCACTCTGCTCCTTCCTGCTCCTGCAAACTTCCTTGTGGCCATCACCCTCCTCCCTCATGCCCCCCACCCTTCTCCCTCATGTCCTTTTGATTAAAATGTAGGGACTCAAATTTTTTCTTTTATTTAATTTTTTGGCACTTTTTAAGGAGTGCAAATTTGACCCGAAGGCAATGGAGTGCTTTACATAAGCACCACTTACATTACACAGGCACACTTTAATTTTACGTGGCGCTAGCTGCTGTACAACATGGTTCAATGTTTTAAAAAATGCTATGACACTGCCAGGGTTGACCACATCGTATAACTTTTTATAACTTTAAGCCATGCTGCACAGCAGTTTGCGATGCAGTGTAACATGTCTAATAAAACATTGACAAAACCAATAGAATTTACAGAGGTAAAACCTATTGGCTTTGACAGTGCTTCTTACTTCCGCCTCTAATCATGGAAGAGGTTGCAATATGCAGGATTAAAAATGTGCAGGGTCATTTCACAAGCCATCTTGAGTGCCCTATTCCTCCAAAATAATCCCCCTGCATTAGCATTTTTGTCCCGCAGTTTCTTTTTAAACTGTAGGCAATTATTGAATACTTCAATCTTTGGGTCTGAAACTCTCATGCAAATCCCATTATTAACCCCCTGCAACTTAGTTTTTTTCAGTCCAACAATTTGTTGGCTGAAATACAATTATTTCTGTCACAATAAAGTGGTCTTTAGATGCAAATCTTTTAATTCCTTTGGATCTATTTCATCTTAAGCCATCTTGACTTTGTCTAAGAAAGACTGAACTATGCCAGTCACACCCTGAGAGGGAATTACAGACTGATAAGTAAGTGATGAGTCATTATAACAACAGCATAAAGCATCTACTGACAAATTGTTTGAATCAGTAACATAGGTGACAGTGAAATAATTCTGTGCAAATAAGAATGTTCATCTAGCTTGATGTAAGAAATTGGGGTGGGCGACTACCCACTTCAATAAATAACCAGAACTTTGTCATGATGAACCCTCAAAGTGAATAAATTAAAGTGAATAAATTAACCTGAGCTCAACCCTCTGGTATCTATGGCATTGAGCAGACAGGCTTATGGGTAAAGTATTTATACAGTACCAAAACAGTGATATAGTCAAAACGCAAAACAATAAAAATCCCAAACTGAACTAGAAAAATTGAGTACAATGTAATAAAACAAATATACACCCAAATGACACTAACATGACAAAAGAACAATGAGGGGGAACAAGAGTTATGCATTTTAAAGTTTTACATATAAGAAGCACCAAAATAGCACAAAAAGCCAACGGTAGTCAGTAGTTGCTGTAGACCGGGACCTAAGCGCAGTTTGAGGCTGACCACGATCGAGCTCTGGTCGGGAGCACCAACTAAGACCATCTTGGTAAAAAAATTTTACCTTCTGACTTGGGGCCTAATTTAGAACTCGGCGGATGGGTTACTTCGGCACAACTGTGATGGATATCCTGTTAACTGAACATTACATCCCATTATATTCTATGGGGTTAAGATTTTGGCAGATGGGATATCGGTCAGCGTTGTGATGGAGGAGCCTGTCCGCTGAGTTCTAAATCAAGCCCATAGTCTTATAAGTTCCAATCCGCCACAGAAGTACACTTTTGAAGCCCTCCAGCACATAGGGTGTCACTTAGAGAATCACACGGTTTAAGGCAGAGGACAAAAGTAGGGTCCAATATAGGTTCAGTTGCCACATCAGATGGAGAAACACATCTTTAGCTTGTTGTCTCCATGTGGCCATACAGGAGGCCAGCTAACTGACCCTTGGAGCCCACTACTTTGTCCTAGGGAAAAGAGGGAGCATGTCCAGTACTCTAGGGCTCCTCTCCGGCCAAAGACAGCAGGTTCAGTCTTTTTTCTATCTTCCGCAGGTCCAGAAAGTGTACTGAAGTGGGTGCTTGGAGATACCATATCTATGCCAGACAAAAGCTAGTGGGTGGGGTGACTAATTTCCCCTCCTTAACCAACTTTTTTAAATAGTTCATGTTTGCCTTACTGCAAACAGACCTAAAGTGAAATGTGGACTATGTGTGTGTGGGTGTGTGTGTGTGTGTGTATGTGTGTGTGTGTGTGTGTGTGTGTATGTGGAGTGTACTATGGTAATCGTAGTGCCCTCCTAGGTCTAAAACTAAAATCCAGTTTCAAGCAGGTACTGTACCCACAACAAACCCTCCGATAGAGGTCTGACAGGACAAAAGCAGGGTCCTTCAGCAACAAAACAAGACAGTGTATACACAACAACCGCTTTGCTATCCTGGTAAATGTCTGCAAATTAATTTTCCTTATTATTTACACAAATCACGGTTTACCATTGAATTGGGTTTCAATAACTACGAAAATAGTTATTTAATTATTTTAGCTAGTTCCACTCCTGTGTTACAGTATTAGTATTTTGATCTGTACTCTGGTATTCTACAAATGATAGCTGGGCCTGACACGGTAAAAAAAACTCTTTAGAGCCTTGGCTGTAGAAAAACAGACATATTAATTTTCCTACATGTCCCACTTTTAAATACCATGAACCCACCTTGTGGGCTATAAGGATCACATAGCGATGACTTACTAATAGTTAGAAGGGATGTTTCTACCTGTCAAAAGGGTTTATTTTGACAGGTTGAAGTCAGGCTACTATAGTAGACTTTAATGGTAGGAATGTTTGCACACCCACTGTGGGCCACAGCACTAAAGGCGCTATAGTCCACTACTGACATTTAACTTTCAGGCCCTGGGTATACCCTGTACCATAGAGTAGGGACTTAAAATTAAGTTAAATATACCAATTAGGAATATGCTAATTTCACCATGTTTTAAGGAAGCCACAAGCACGTTACTACTGGTTAGCAGAGGTAAGTTGCACAGAGTTCTAAACCCAGCAAAAATATAGGTTCCAGCAAAAAGTGAACAATCAGGGGTGATCATTTTAAAAAGTTGGATTTCCTACACTTGACAACTATTCCTGCACTGAAAATTTTGCAAACGTTGCAAATTCCGATAATCAGTTCAGGTTTCAAATAGATCTCTAGCGCCCCTCAAAAGATTTCTCGATTCAGTGGAAGCCATCTTCCTGGCTAAAATGCCTCTTTCAATAACTTGGTTCTGTTTTGACCCTTAGATAATATGAGATAAATAAAACACTATTCTTGTCTATCATCTTTTTGCTCCTGTAACAGAACAGCCCCAACGGCTCTTGCAAAGGCTCAGGTTTCCACAATAAACATACTTGAAGTATCAGGATGGTATAGGACTAGTGCTTGAGGCAACATCTTTTTGATTGTATTACAAGCTCTTTCAACAAGCTCATCCCAGTAAACATCTCTCTTCATAATTTCCTTTTCCAAAACAAAAGGCTAACTAATTCTCAATATACTGCTGATAAACATTTGTAAATTCAATGACATTTTGAGTCTCTTTAAAACTAGTTAGGAAACATCTGTCCAAAAATAACTGAAACTCTCTTCTGATTCATGGAAAGAACAGAAGCACACAATCTAAATTAAAGATATTCTTCAGTCTCACTCTCATACCTCTCAGGTTGTCCGGACAAATGATGTTGCTGAAGTCTTCATAGCACTGAACTCACATGCTCTTCAGGTTCTGCAATGGTATGTCAGAAAAGACTTACCTTGTAGTCCAGATCCAAAGAAGATGAATGTTTCCAAACTTCTCTGAATACACCACCAGCCATACACAGTATAATATGTCAGTTAGAAGCAGACCTGGAAAATGCAGAAGGGGATAAGATCTAAAACAGACACAGCACATATTGCTGCACTGTCTAGACATTCAGGTAGCCACTGTCTTTAATTGTAGAAACATTGATCCCTAAAGATAAGAAGAGACCTTTATTGTTATATAAATCTTGCTATAGAGGCTAAATGCAATTGCACATGAAATACCTTCAAAATATCTGTTTCTTATTCTGTAAGCTTGATGAAACTCTGGGTGTTCTCACAGCTCAAACACAAGTATTATGTTAGGAAATGGATATCCACAATATTCAGGGTTATTGTGCTTTTTCTGGCTAAAGAAATATACCTTCAGTCTTGTAAAATCCCTCTCTGCACTTCAAATTGTTTTCAATGTGATAGATCCATAAACTGTAATATAACAAACACACATTCATATTATAGAGTTCCCTGGTTAACAAACAATAACTTCCCCAAACTATATTAATACCTTAATACAATATGTGTCACAGTAAAATAATCAAAGTATGCAGAAGCTTAAGGGTCCTTTCTGTTTCTCATGTTGAATAATGAGATGTGCAAATATGAGTTCATGATCCTTTCAGGATAGGTCTAAAACAGCATTTAGGGTTTAAGACTAAATCCACAAACATGATTAGATTCCTATGAATATTTATCTGTATCCAGTTCTGCCTTTGGCTGACCCAATGCCAATTAAAACAATTTCTAACTTTTCTTAAACTCTGGCAACAAGGTCCTAGCTACAACAGAAATGTATCTTGAATGTCTAGCAAGGATGCTCTTAACCACAATAAATGTATCATCTGTCACTTTAAAATGGCTACCGCCGTTTGAAAGTCTCATGAAAGCCCTGTGGTTTAATCGGGCATGTAATTTCCTTGACCAAACTTAGGTGTCTTGCATAGTGCTTCCGGGAAAGATGTGAATCCAAACTCCAAGTGGTGCACACATACTCCATGTGCACCACCAACCTTTCCTGCTTCTATGTGTGCACATCCTGCAGTAGTTTGGAGTACTGCGGTTCCACAGTAGTCCAACACGAAGGAATAACTAAGGGCCACAGATCATTACAGAGTATTTGAAACACTAGAATATAATTTAAGTTCAGTAAAAACATGTATGCCATGGGCTGACTTTAAGATGTGTTTTATAAGACGCAAAGTATATCCCTCCTTGATTTGATTTAAGCTTCGATAATCAATACAAAGTTGATGATCTTGATCTTTTCTGGGTGCAAAAAACAAAGATGCTCCAGAAGATGATACAATCAAACAATATTTCAAATTTTCCTCTAAATATGCCTTAGGTATCTCCTTCTCAGTTAAGAAATAAACACATCCAAAAAGGAACAATAGTACAAGGCTCGATTGGTGTGGTACATCATATTCCTTATAAGGGGGAAGAGAAAAAAGTTTTGGCTTAGCACACATTGTAGAAAAGGCATTGTACTACAAAAAAGGATCATGAAAAAGGATTAAGCACTGTTATATTGGATGTGGAATCCTATATCTCATCACTCAGAGACTAGTAACTTCCTAAAGCTTAACAAAGACCATAACAAAACTGCAATGATGAAGATGTTGTTAGATTAGACCAATGTTCTGCTTAGTTTCAAACTAATAAGGAACGAAGCTGAGGAATGCAAAGAATGCAGCACTCTTAGGCCCTCATTATGAGTCTGACGGTCTTGAGACCGCTAGACTCATGGTGGCGGTCGGACTGCCGTGGTCGTGGTGGTCTGACAGCCACATTACGACCGTGGCAGAGCCGCCACGGTTGGCCCGCCAACACCGCCTGGGTGCTGCCAGCCAGCAGCCTGGCAGTCCCGGTGGTTGTAATCTGCCAGGGCAGCGCTGTCCTCTGGATTACGAGTCCCGATACCGCCAGCCTTTTCATGGTGGTTCCACCGCCATGAAAACGCTGGCAGAATGGGGGTGTCGGAGGCCCCCTGGGGGCCTCTGCACTGCCCAAGCACTTGGCATGGGCAGTGCCGGGCTACCAATGCACAGCCCTGTTCCGCATTCCACTGCCCGAATTACAGGCAGTGGAATGGGTGACGGTGCTGCTGCACCCTCTGCACCGCCACATTGCCGCTGGCTCGATTAGGAGCCAGCTGCAATGTTAAGGCCCTGTTCACCGTAGGGCCGGCGGGCAGACAGGCTGTTTCTGCCCGCTGGCCCTGCGGTGAACTCCAAATAGGGCCGGCGGTGTTTGGACCGCACAGGTCCTCTCTCGACGGTTTGTGTTTAGTGGGCGGCCTCCCCTGCCCGCCAAACTCATAATGAAGGCCTTGGTCTGAGTAATTAATTTATTAAGGCACTTCCCAGGGCTCAAACAAAAGTATACAAAAAGTATTTAGTGAGCATTTAACTTGCATGCAGCAAAACACATGAAGCTACTAAAATATTCACAGCAGTTGAATAATAATAATAATAATAAGAAGAAAAAATGCAATATATCAACAATGAATATGTATGTAGTGAATATATATATTTATGCATGCACGCAACAAAGCTAGACAATTAAAAATTCAAAATGCATCACCATGGGGATCAAATCCAACATCATCCTTGTTCTTGCCAACGTCAAGCTATGGAACCCTGGACAGCTGAGACAGGAGAAATTTTCCCCAATCTGACTTTGATTTTGCTGAGCGAAGCGATTGTCCACCCTCAGAAATGAGTTCCTTCTGCCTCAGCGCCAAGTTTCCCTACTTTATATACCTTACACAAACTTAGGAGGAAGGTTCTAGTAACCTCTTCTCTACTTTTGAGTAAGTTATGAAATTCAAACGCTGGCTGTACTTGGTCAGTGTTGAAAACACACAAAAGGATTGGCCAGATCCAAATGTGCATTTCCAAGACAGAGCTGTACCCTTCTCTGCTATAAACATTCTCATCTTTGTACACTCTTATCATTGTTGCACCCACCATTTTGTGCTCCCTTCCCTGGTGAGAATAGCGATAACACTTTCAATGTAGAGAACAAACTGTGCGTGGAAAAATACCTGCACCACCGATGTGACGGCATTTGAAGCTAAGGGCCAGATGTACAAAGCGTTTTGCATGGAGCAAACAGTGAAATTCGCTGTTTGCGCCATGCAAAGCGCGCATCACGATGCTCATTTCCATTTTGCGAGTCGGTAACCTGGTTACCGACTCGCAAAATGGGAATGCGACTCGCAAATAGGAAGGGGTGTTCCCCTTCCTATTTGCGATTCGCATCGCGATGCAGAATTGCTTTGTGACCGCGAACGCGGTCGCAAAGCAATTTGCAGTTATTACATGCTGTGCTAACCCATTCGCTAACCCATGGGTGCTAACCCATTCGCAAAAGGGAAGGGGTCCCCATGGGACCTCTTCCCCTTTGTGATTGGCTCTGAAAGAATGAAACAAAAAAGTTTCATTTTCTCGAGTGTATTGCAACTCGTTTTCCTTTAAGGAAAACGGGCTGCAATACCAAAAATAAAACTGCTTTATTAAAAAGCAGTCACAGGCATGGTGGTCTGCTGTCTCCATCAGGCCACCATCCCTGTAAGTGCAGCGAATCGCAGGGGAGTCGCAAATTGCGACCCACCTCATTAATATTGAGACCCCCTTGCAATTCGCAGATGGTGTCAGGGACACCATCCTGCATATGGGTTTGCGAGTCGCAAACCCAATTGTTGGTACATCTAGCCCTGAGATAAGCAAAAAATGGAGTCAGTGGTCAAGATGGAATTAGTGGTTAAATACACACTTCACCCTTTGACCAGTGACTCTCATAACGTACTGGTCTAAAAGCAACCCTTTTGGTTTAAAGATTGTAAGTAGATTAGGTATGCATCCTAAACAGCAACATAGTATTATTATAAAACAAATCACCTTGAGTATTCTGCCTAAAATATTGTGTAATTGCCCAAAATCTGGTAACCAGTTAAATAACCTGTCCCACCACCCTTTGTCAATATGTTTTCTTACTCCTTTCACCAATAAATGTAAAGCTTCAATATGAGACTGGATAGATTTAGAGTCTCCATCAGGCCACCATCCCTGTAAGTGCAGCGAATCGCAGGGGAGTCGCAAATTGCGACCCACCTCATTAATATTGAGACCCCCTTGCAATTCGCAGATGGTGTCAGGGACACCATCCTGCATATGGGTTTGCGAGTCGCAAACCCAATTGTTGGTACATCTAGCCCTGAGATAAGCAAAAAATGGAGTCAGTGGTCAAGATGGAATTAGTGGTTAAATACACACTTCACCCTTTGACCAGTGACTCTCATAACGTACTGGTCTAAAAGCAACCCTTTTGGTTTAAAGATTGTAAGTAGATTAGGTATGCATTCTAAACAGCAACATAGTATTATTATAAAACAAATCACCTTGAGTATTCTGCCTAAAATATTGTGTAATTGCCCAAAATCTGGTAACCAGTTAAATAACCTGTCCCACCACCCTTTGTCAATATGTTTTCTTACTCCTTTCACCAATAAATGTAAAGCTTCAATATGAGACTGGATAGATTTAGAGTCGTCTGATAGGTTGACGCAGTGGTCAAGATGGAATCGGTGGTTAAATACAGATAGCATTAAAACCAACTGATAGATGGATTATGCCTCTTTAAGAAAAAAATTCCAAATTTTAAAGTGTAATTGGGAGAGGCGGTAATGTCGAAAGATGACATGCAGGATTCCCCAAATTAGATTTGCAATTGAGAAGAGACCGTCAATAGTTCATATCACTTCAGGAATCCTAAATTATATTTAGTTGTGCAGAACTGATCAATAATAGGTGCACCTATCCTGCAGCATAGAGGTATCAACAAACTTTCCTTCCTCTGTCCTCATAAGAATCTGTAAAAGAAAAAAAGGATTATAAATATTATTTATAGAAGATCCAATATAAGTAAGACAATGAACTTCTGTTTTCTACTTAGGCGATTATTGGTTTCTTTTGACAATCTTCCAAGCTGTTTAGAGACAAGCTTGCATCACAATGCCCAGCATCACCACAACACAGACACAGCTCAGCGTGTGGCCAGTGCTCCTTTTCATTTATTTTTATGGAAACTCTCATTGCTGCTACTTGCGTAGGCGTTTCTTGAGATAATGTGTCCACTAAAACCTCTGATCGACAGGCAAAGAAATTCAGGAAGGGGCTTGTGCAGGCAGAGGTTGAGGACTAAGGACCTTAGAGAGACTTGCAGCGGGGTGGCCACCCTCAGCATTTTCATGCCTAGAGGTGCCAGATAAACCTGCTTTGTGCTCCTGCAGCATGGGGAAGGAGCTTGTTGCAGGTGGGGGGCCGTGAACTACAGACCCAAGGAGTCGTGTGGCTTGGAGGCTGCCCTCAACATTTTCGCATTGGGAGGAGCTTGACGAGCCTGCTTTGCTGCGCCCGGGCGAAGACCAGGCCAAGAGCGTGCCCATCCGTGGCTGACCATGGTCTCCCTCGCCACCCAGACCATTGTGTGTAATCACAGAGCCCTGAATGCACTGGGTGAGTAGACTAATTTATTATTGCAACATGGTGAAACAGAAGGCCTCTGGAATTGCTGCTGCCCCCCACAGGTTGACCAGCATAGACACTATGTTAGAAAGAGCTGTGGGGGTCATTTCAAATGAAATTGCGCTAGCTGAGCACAGATTGTCTTTGGAGCAAGGGTGTGGGCTTACTGAGGTAGCCAGTGATCCTAGCCTGCTTATGGATGCCCCCGAGGGAAAGAAGCTATGATCACAGCTATGCCGGGGGCACATGATTCTAACTGTGATATTATTGAGTGAGACCCGACAGGTGCACAGGAAATTGCGAGCATGAGCCTGAGTTCACACAGTCTAATGAGCATCATATCTCCTGTCGAACAAGCTGGGAAGCGCAAAAAGCCAAGCAGATGCGCATCCTGGCCAAATCCACAACTAAAGCAGATGCAAAGAGACTGACCAATCTAGCATTGGGCCATCTAGCATAGAGGAGCAATGTGAAAAATGTGCTACTATCCTGCATGAGCAACTTAGCCTAATCAGAAAGCGATTAGCCACCATGGAGACTCAATCAATGGTCACTACGCCAATGAAAGTTACCAACCTCAATGACATGCATTCAAGCCATTATGGTTCTGAGGAAAGGAGGGGAGCAAATTATGTGTGTCCAACCGGAACCCAGTAAAAAAAAAAAAAATCACTCATAGTGAGACTTAACTCTAACTTACGTACAGCAGCTCCTACAGCTCTGGGACACGTTGCTGGTAGCTAAGGCTCCTTTACCGAGCTAATCTACTGGCCAGGGCCGCAGGGCCCAAACTAATAATGAGGAAAATGACTTAGCTGCTAATCCAAATGCTTTAGTTTTTAAATCTACCACCTGCAGCACAGCCATATGTTTTGTTATTGGCAGTAGTGCCCCCATTAAAGCACAATCCATCAGAAAGTTTGGAGCAGACGCATAACAGGGTTATTCATTGGCTCAGTACTTACAAAAAATGTTTGTGTGTCAGACAGTCACAACATTTTAAAGGTATGCAGGGTTGGATGCGTGGGCCCCTCATTAAAAAATATAGAGGGCGAATGCATTATTGTGAATTTCAGTCCACCAGCCAGTGTCAGGAACCTATTGGGGGCTAATTAGGAAAATCAGTATGTCACAATATGTACAATCTCCTTGTCTCTGTGGTATTTTTACAAACCGCCTAGGCTGGTAACACACCCACCTGCATCTGGTCTGCTTTTCCCAAAATGGGACATAGATTGTAGCAATAGGTACGCAATCCTATTGGGTCTTTCAGAGGTTGATTGAATTGGGATGTCAGAGTAACTGGCAATCAGAATCCCACTAGGGGTACAGCTCAGACATCAAATCTAACCCCCAGCCCGGCCAATCCTATCCTTAAAGAAAAGGGTAATGAAAATTCTGAGTTGGAATATTGCAGGACTGCATTCTAAAATGCACTTTCCAGATTGGCAATTCCTGATACAAAGTTATGATGTCCTGTTGTTCCAGGAAGCCTGGGTCCTTGACCCTAATGTGTCTGATGGACATTCATGTCTTAGCATACTGGCTACTCCATCTTGTTCCAGTCGTGCCTCAGGGGGATTAACTATCTGAGTAAACCTTTCCCTTGGAGGCCATGCCGTAGCTATAAATACTCCGGACTGAGACTACCAGCTGTACTTTATAGTGGGGATCTTTTAGAAATGGGGTCTCTAGTTGGCAGTTGGTTTGCACCCTGTCCAAGTAGTGACCATCACTCTAGTCAGAATAAGGGAGATACCCAGCTCAGATAAACCCTGCTCACTCCCTTGGTAGCTTGGCACGAGCAGTCAGGCTTATCTCAGAAGCAATGTGTAGCAGGGTCAGCGATACCCTGCTTCACTCCGGTTGCCCAGGGGACAAGGAACAATACCATGGGGGCGCCTTACAGAGCGTGGTCGTGACGTCAGTTGACATCAACCCGGAAGTTAGAAGGGAGATCTAAAGCACGGAGCGGGCGGCGCTGTGTGAGGAGGAGACAGCGAAGCCGAAGGAGCCGGAGAAGGCCGAGAGAACAACGTCGACAGAGGAAAAGAGGAAAGAACCGAAAACCCGGACGCCTCAAGGTGGACTTTCATCCTTCAGTGATCAGACAGGTGTCAGAACCAGCCACGTCCCCGGAGGGACGTGGCTCACACAGGTACGTACCTGTTTGTGGAATCTACCAGGGTATCACTGGTAGTGGGGCTACCAGTATTTTTTTGTTTTGTTTGTTTAAACAGAGTCACTCGCTTATCTGGAGATATCTACTTTGCACGAAACGGGCTCCACAGGGTTGAGTGTTTCGAAGAACAGTACACGCTTAAAGACGCTCAGCGGATCTGAGCCGGATGACGACTGTTCCCCGGAGCGCTCGCCCTTACACAAAACACTAGTGCATTAAAGGATAAAATCCACCATTTGGGTTTTATTCTCACTAAAGATGTGGTGTTTCCCTGCATTCCCTGTCCCTTTAATTGATAAAGAGGACAAAGAAAAGTCCACTTACCTGTGTCTCCGGTTTTTCCGGGTTTCTTTGGGGTCCCACGACGGAGTGACGATCCAACCACGGTCCTCAACAAACAAAAAGAGAAGGAAACAGTAAACAGATAGCAGACCCAGAGAAAGGAAAAGAGGAAAAGAGAATCGAAAAGAAGAAGAAAAGGAGAGACTGATCTGAGAGAAAGAAAACAAACGGACATTTATAAAGTGGACATTTACGACCATATAGACTAAGAGAAAGAAATAAACAATACTATAAACTCCAATAATATTGGGTGTCTTACATTACTGTAGAAGCATAACCCCTACACAATGTGTAAAGCATTTGCAGATAACACACAGTAATAAGGGAAAACA
This sequence comes from Pleurodeles waltl, assembly GCF_031143425.1. Lineage (NCBI taxonomy): Eukaryota > Metazoa > Chordata > Amphibia > Caudata > Salamandridae > Pleurodeles > Pleurodeles waltl. The sequence continues at coordinate 85,090,369 of NC_090444.1, forward strand.
CTACAAAAGGACCCCACACCAGTTTTGGAAAAATAGCCAATATTTATCTATATAAAATAAGACCAAATACGATAAAAATCCAACATACAATAAATAAGATACAGGTTTTGCAAGAATTATTTAAAAAGACAGTTCCTTGAAGTCAATAGCTCCAACTGGGGTTATCATGGCGTTGTGATCAACAAAAGCAACAGTTCAGGCCAGCTGCGGCATCGCAGGCTAGCTACGGTGTTGGGAAGACCCGCAAACAGTACCTTTGGAATTGCAGGGCATTGTGTTCTTCACGATGAGATCCGGAGAGTGGCGTTGCGGTGTTGGTTCCAGAGGCTGGTGCGGGGGTCGCCGGGCTCTTAAAGTCACACGTGTTGCGGATGGAACTCCGGACTGATGAAGTCAGAAGTGCTGGTGTGGATGGCCTCGGGTCTGCCGTGCAAAGTGGGACGGTGCATTGTGCGGTGCCCACAGGTCACTGTGCAGGAAGCAGCTCGGTGAGACCAGGGCTACGGTGTGAGGCGGGTCAGTGCGATGCAGGGTGTCATCAGGTTATGGTGTAGGCAGCGGCGTCATCGTTGCTGAAGCACTGTCATCGGTAGGCCCAAGTTGGCGGTGCGGGATGGGCTCCATGCGGCGTCCATGCGTCGCAGTGCAGACAGGGACGTCTGGAGACAACACTGGAGTCGATGGTGCTGGCGTCGGTGGACCGAACGGTGCTTCGTGTACCTCACGAGCAGTGTCCACAGGCCACGGTGCAGGCAGCAGCTCTGGTGTCAGCAGGAGTGTCATCATTGGGGATGCCCAGGCTGCGGTGTGAGCTTGGTGATGCTGGAGTGCAGGGCCCACAGGTCACGGTGCAAGCAGAGGCTCAGTAGTGGCATCAGATGGCAGCGTCAGTGAGACCAGGGTCACACTGCAGGCCAGCAGCGTCAGTGGTGGCGTTGCAGTGGTTTTTCTTTATGAACAGCACAAAACACACAGTTCCCAGTGCTGTGGGCAGATGAAACTGAAGTCTTTGGTATCCCTGAGACTTCCAAGCTCTACTCCAAGCCCTTGGAGAACTCTCTCACGCAGGATACACAGCAAAGTTCACACTTTGCTCTGTTTTAAGGCAGAAGCAGCAACTACAAGCCAACCCAGCAAAGCACACACAGCAAAGGGGCAGTACTCCTCCCCCAGCTTTTCTCCTTGGCAGAGGTTCCTCTTGATCCAGAAAGATTCTAAAAGTCTGAAGTTTTGGGTCCACTGCCGATACTTCTTTCTGCCTTTGAAGTGGGCAAACTTTAAAGGAAAGTCTCTGTTGTTGACAAGATCCTGCCTTGCCCAGGCCTGGCCCCAGACACTTACCAGGGGGTCAGAAACTGCATTGTGTGGGGCAGGCACACCCCTTTCAGGTGTAAGTGACTACTCCTCCCTCCACTCTAGCCCAGATGGCCCATCAGGATATGAAGGCTATAGCCCAGCTCCCTTTGTGTCACTGTCTAGAGGGAATTCACAACAGCCCAACTGTCAGTCTGACCAAGACATGGAATAAACTAGCAGGCAGAGGCACAGAATGTTTTAAGCAAGAAAATGCCTACTTTCTAAATGTGGCATTTTCAAACTAACAATCTAAAAGCCAACTTCACTAAAAGATGTATTTTTAATTGTGAGTTCAGAGACCCCAAACTCCCTATTTCTATCTGCTCTCAAAGGGAAACTGCACTTTAAGGATATTTAAAGTAAGTCCCCATGTTAACCTATGATAGAGATATATCTTGCAACAGTGAAAACCGAATTTGGGAGTATTTCACTGTTAGGACATGTAAAACACATCACTATATGTCTCACCTTTAACCTACAGTGCACACTGCCCATGGGGCTACCTAGGGCCTACCTTAGGAGTGCCTTACCTGTAGAAAAAGGGAAGGTTGAGGCCTGGAAAGAGGGTACACATGTCAGGTCAAATTGGCAGTTTAAAACAGCTCACACAGACACTGCTGTGGCAGGTCTGAGACATGTTCATAGGGCTACTCTTGTGAGTGGCACAATCAGTGCTGCAGGCCCGCTAGTAGCATTTTATTTACAGGCCTTGGTCACCTCTAGTGCACTTTATTAGGGACTTACCAGTATATCAAATATGCCAATCATGGATAAACCAATCAACAATACAATTTACACAGAGAGCATATGCACTTTAGCACTGGTTTGCAGTAGTAAAGTGCCCAGAGTCCTAAAGCCAACAAAAACTGGTCAGAAAAAATAGGAGGAAGGAGGCTAAAGGTTTAGGGATGACCCTGCAAAAAGGGCCATTTTCAACAGGTTCCAACATTGTATTTTATTAACTTTTATAATAATAATTTTATTAATACCCTTAACCGAAGGTTTCCTGATTTGTTCCAAGTCATTGATTTAACTGTGGGGACGGTAACAGGAGAAGGGCAGTAAGCATATTTCAATGCAAGATTAGCTCTGTCCAGTTCAAGAAATGGTGCCGCCATTGATGGGGGCCTCAATCAGAAGGGAAAGGAATTGGAGATCTTTCTCTCATCTTTGGTTTTACATAATGCACAGGAGGAAGCAGTAACGGGTGACAAAAGCTTGCCAACTTTCAGAGGCAGCAACTGTCTGTCATTGATTATGTGTTTGTATGCAGTAATTTGATTAATTGGTTGTTGTCTGGGCCCATCATCTGTACAGATTTTGTCAATCACAGCCCCATTGAGATAGCCCTGATTGTGTCAACTAGGGAGCAAGTTAAAATCCGGACCAAATTCGGCAAAGTAAAGCCATCTAAGGATAACATAAAAGTATGTTGGAAGCTTCCTAATCCCACTCAATTCCTAGGCGTAACGGTCAAGGAAAATCTGGAGCTAACTTAGTGTTATTTGACCGATGATTATACTGATGGGTAAGGGGACATAGTTAGCTTGTTTGTGGCTCTCTGCTTATGTATTAAAAAATCCCCTTCTAAGCCTGTGAAACCAGTGAAATCAGCCCATACGGCGCAAAGATGGTTTGATCAGGAGTGCTCAGTAGCTAACCAAGCTTTCCATAGGGCCCTAACTGCTCATCCTAGGAGTCTCTCTACTGTGGCCAGACTTCAGAAGCAGTACAAAAAGGCAACCACAAGGAGGTAAAGGGAGGTCATCACTCGGCAGTGGGAGATTCTGGGGCACTCAGCAGCCACTAAAAACAGCAAGTCCTTTTGGGGTTCAGTCTCAACTTTGAGAAGAAGCTAACAGAATGGTAGCGCCAACCAGTTGCCATATTAACAGTCAGGCATGGGAGACACATTTATCAAACAATTGAGAGACAGTGGACCTGCACCCCGTTGTAGTTGTGACTTTACATGAAGTTAGAGATGCAATACAGCAGAGTGCAGAGGGAAAGGCACCTGGGCCAGACGGTGTGCCCATCGACTTAATAAAACATAGGCCTTCATTCTGACCCTGGCGGTCAAAGACCGCCAGGGCGGAGGACCGCGGGAGCACCGCCGACAGGCCGGCGGTGCTCCAATGGGGATTCCGACCGCGGCGGTAAAGCCGCGGTCGGACCGGCAACACTGGCGGTCTCCCGCCAGTGTCCCGCCGCCCCATTGAATCCTCCAAGGCGGCGCAGCTTGCTGCGCCGCCGAGGGGATTCCGACCCCCCCTACCGCCATCCAGATCCCGGCGGTCCGACCGCCGGGAACCGGATGGCGGTAGGGGGGGTCGCGGGGCCCCTGGGGGCCCCTGCAGTGCCCATGCCACTGGCATGGGCACTGCAGGGGCCCCCGTAAGAGGGCCCCTAAATGTATTTCACTGTCTGCTGCGCAGACAGTGAAATACGCGACGGGTGCAACTGCACCCGTCGCACAGCTTCCACTCCGCCGGCTCGATTCCGAGCCGGCTTCATCGTGGAAGCCTCTTTTCCGCTGGGCTGGCGGGCGGCCTGAAGGCGGCCGCCCGCCAGCCCAGCGGGAATGTCAGAATTACCGCTGCGGTCTTTCGACCGCGGAACGGTAACCTGACGGCGGGACTTTGGCGGGCGGCCTCCGCCGCCCGCCAAGGTCAGAATGAGGGCCATAATATCAGTCTTTGGGCTCCCTTGTTGACTAACGTCTATTACTATCTAAAATATGCATCCTTACCTGACTCTTCGGCTTTATCTATCATTGTGCTGATTTTTAAGAAGGGGGAGCGATCCTTGCCCATCTGTTATTGCCACGTCTCACTGATAGACAACCTGGCAAAAATCATTGGGAGGGTCCTATAGAATAGGATTGTTCAGTGGGCGAAGGACAACAAAATTATAAATCCATGTCAATACGACTTTCACAGCTGCATAGGTACTTTGGAACAGTGCCTGAACCTAAATATATTATTAGGTAAATACACAGAGGCTAATTGCACCCCATTATACCTAGCTTTCATGGACCTCTCCATGGCTTCTGATTATGTTAATCGATCAAAGCTATGGCAACTTTTACTGGACATGGGTCTGGAGGCGTCGCTCATCCATCTCCTGGCCTCTATGCACGAGAACACAAAGGCCAGAGTTAGATTTGGTCAAAATGGAGATTTATCCAATGAGATACAAATCAGACACGGTGTGTGGCAGGGGTGCTTGCTTGCCCCCTTGATGTTTATTCTGTATATAAATAAACTTAGCTTGCATTTAATATCTTGCACTCCGGATGTTCCGATGGTTAAAGTTGCCCCATTCCCCGTAGGGTGATATGCGGACAACGCAGTTTTAATAGCTCGTACGCCAAGAGCTTTGCGTTTGTTAGTCCACTCATTTGTGGAATTCATGGCCTCTCTTAAACCGTTAACTAATTTCTCTAAATCATTTGTTATGATGTGTGTCCCTAAGAGCATCTCGCTTTCAGGTATTGTGGTTGGGACAAACCTAGTTGGGGATGACTTTCAGTTCAACTGGTTTGTGGGCACCGAATATACCCCAGCGCATGGCACAATTATCCAGGGCTGTTGGCGCACTCTTTAGCCTGCCACCTCCACCGGAAGGATGGGCATTTGTGCTGATGCTACAGATTTATTTCTCACAATGTGTCCTGGTGGCCTCGTATGGGATGCAAATTGGGGTATTGGGGACCCTTCAGCTATCCAGGTGGAGGAAAATTGTTTCTGCCAGAAACTTTTATCTGCTCTGTTATCCTCCTCTCAACTTATCTGTCATAAAGTGCTTGGTCTAAGTCAGTGGTTACCAACCTGTGGTCCGGGTACCCCTGGGGGTCCGCAAAGCCTCCTCAGGGGGTCCATGACTGCTGAGAAAATTAAATAATATTAATAGATTAGGTCTCCGGCTTTCAGTAATGACTCAGAGGGGGGTCCCCGGATTCTAATAATGATTCAATTGGGGGTCCCTGGGTTCCAATAATGATAAAGTGGGGGTCCACAGAATTCAAAAGGTTGGGAACCACTGGTCTAAGTTATTTAGGTGACAGAATCAAACCCCCCATCCCCTAGTGTTATGGTTGCCCATCTGAAGAAGAGGTCTCTTTAACATGAGATATAATTTAGGACTGTTTAGTGTGTGATAAAGGCCTCGCTATCCCATGTATTGCGACTGTGAAAAAGTCCTTTGATTACATCACCTTACCTCAGGTATATACCATGCGGCATGGTGTGTCACCATGGGTAGGAGGCAAGATCAGACCCAATTATTAGCCCATGCTAAAGAAAAAAGACTAAGCGCAGATATACTAAAACCTTCTATTGCTGCTTGTCTAGCTTTAAATCCAGAAACCACGCCTAACAATTATTTATTCGGTGGAAGAACACGCTGGGAATGCTCCTTAATGTCTCATTTCAGGGCAGATACAAGTAAATACTTATTATGTCTTCTGCTAAGCTTCTAGAGAAATCTTGTATCACGTTTCTGCCCATGCAATGACACTTTGCGGCAGTCTGTGCTACATTTTATCTTTTTTGTGTTGTTTATCAAAAAGTCACTAAACTGTTTTAACCCCTCTTATGAAGTCTAAAAATTTGAGGCATGGTGCGCAATCATTTTATTTCCCCCAACAGCTTTACGATGAAGAGAAAGCTCCTTTTTACGTGCTGCAGTAAAATCGCAAGACACAATGCACTTTGACTG